>NC_134356.1:644470239-644629739 GCF_048569485.1 Anomaloglossus baeobatrachus | reverse complement strand
CCCCAGCATAATCTATGAAGATTATGCAGGAGACGTGCGCACGTGGCGTCTTAGAGCGCAGTGCTTCTGCTGCTGCCCGAAGCGCGCGTTCTAAGAAGTGACATGTCACTTCTTTCCTGCGCTCTGCATGCAGCGCCCGCTCTGTCTATGGGAGGGGCTGCACTCAGAGCGCATGGAATCTGCTTTTTTTTTTTTCATTCCGGACTCTTTCTGCAGCGATTTGAAGCGCACGTGTGCTATTCAAATCGCTGCAGAAATTTCCTGCAGGGCAGGACGCAACGTGCGCACATAGCCTAATACACACCGTCAGCTGCTGCAGCTCCTCATAATACACCTCAGCTGCTGCAGAACCCCATAATACACATCTCAGCTGCTGCAGCTCCTCATAATACACCTCAGCTGCTGCAGAACCCCATAATACACATCTCAGCTGCTGCAGCTCCTCATAATACACCTCAGCTGCTGCAGAACTCCATAATACACATCTCAGCTGCTGCAGCTCCTCATAATACACCTCAGCTGCTGCAGAACCCCATAATACGAATCTCAGCTGCTGCAGCTCCTCATAATACACCTCAGCTGCTGCAGAACCCCATAATACACATCTCAGCTGCTGCAGCTCCTCATAATACACCTCAGCTGCTGCACAACTCCATAATACACATCTCAGCTGCTGCAGCTCCTCATAATACACCTCAGCTGCTGCAGAACCCCATAATACACATCTCAGCTGCTGCAGAACCCCATAATACACATCTCAGCTGCTGCAGCTCTCTCATAATACACCTCAGCTGCTGCAGAAGCCCATAATACACATCTCAGCTGCTGCAGAACCCCATAATACACATCTCAGCTGCTGCAGCTCCTCATAATACACCTCAGCTGCTGCAGAAGCCCATAATACACATCTCAGCTGCTGCAGCTCCTCATAATACACCTCAGCTGCTGCAGAACTCCATAATACACATCTCAGCTGCTGCAGCTCCTCATAATACACCTCAGCTGCTGCAGCTCCTCATAATACACCTCAGCTGCTGCAGAACTCCATAATACACATCTCAGCTGCTGCAGAACCCCATAATACACATCTCAGCTGCTGCAGCTCCTCATAATACACCTCAGCTGCTGCAGAAGCCCATAATACACATCTCAGCTGCTGCAGAACCCCATAATACACATCTCAGCTGCTGCAGCTCCTCATAATACACCCTCAGCTGCTGCAGAACCCCATAATACACATCTCAGCTGCTGCAGCTCCTCATAATACACCTCAGCTGCTGCAGAACTCCATAATACACCTCAGCTGCTGCACAACTCCATAATACACATCTCAGCTGCTGCAGCTCCTCATAATACACCTCAGCTGCTGCAGAACCCCATAATACACATCTCAGCTGCTGCAGCTCCTCATAATACACCTCAGCTGCTGCAGAAGCCCATAATACACATCTCAGCTGCTGCAGAACCCCATAATACACATCTCAGCTGCTGCAGCTCCTCATAATACACATCTCAGCTGCTAGCGATGCATTACATTGACAGACCTTCATACCTACACTCAGGGCTGTATTTTGCCTTCGTGCTGCCCTAGGCACTTTAAGTGGTCGCGCCCCTTAGTGACAACGTAAAACTGAGTTTTCGCACACGACATCTGTTTAAAGGCAGATCTACTCTGTAGCACACTTTAAAAAGTATCAATAAGAAACGAACCCCCCCCCCCAATGGGAATCACCACAGGCACATCAAAACATAGCATGAGTATAAAATATTCCCACCACACCGTCCCCACTTATATACTGTGGACTGTGACACTGCCCCTAATAAACTACACACTGCCCTCCCTTATAAACTACTGTATATCCACCACACCTTCCTCGATTATGAAATATGATCTGTACATTGTGAGGAGGGAGCAGCATGATGTGAGGACAATGTCCCATGCATGCTGCCCCCTCCTCACAATGTCCCATGCATGCTGCCCCCTCCTCACAATGTCCCATGCATGCTGCCCCCTCCTCACAATGTCCCATGCATGCTGCCCCCTCCTCACAATGTCCCATGCATGCTGCCCCCTCCTCACAATGTCCCATGTATGCTGCTCCCTCGTCACAATGTCCCATGCATGCTGCTCCCTCCTCACAATGTCCCATGCTTGCTGCCCCCTCCTCACAATGTCCCATGATGCTGCCCCCTCCTCACAATGTCCATGAATGCTGCCCCCTCCTCACAATGTCCCATGAATGCTGCCCCCTCCTCACAATGTCCCTTGCATGCTGCCCCCTCCTCACAATGTCCCATGCATGCTGCCCCCTCCTCACAATGTCCCATGCATGCTGCTCCCTCCTCACAATGTCCCTTGCATGCTGCCCCCTCCTCACAATGTCCCTTGCATGCTGCCCCCTCCTCACAATGTCTTATGCATGCTGCCCCCTCCTCACAATGTCCCATGCATGCTGCCCCCTCCTCACAATGTCCCATGCATGCTGCCCCCTCCTCACAACGTCCCATGCATGCTGCTCTCTCCTCACAATGTCCCATGCATGCTGCCCCTCCTCACAATGTCCCATGCATGCTGCTCCCTCCTCACAATGTCCCATGCATGCTGCCCCTCCTCACAATGTCCCATGCATGCTGCTCCCTCCTCACAATGTCCCATGAATGCTGCTCCCTCCTCACAATGTCTCATGCATGCTGCCCCCTCCTCACAATGTCTCATGTATGCTGCTCCCGCCTCACAATGTCCCATGCATGCTGCTCCCTCCTCACAATGTCCCATGCATGCTGCTCCCTCCGCACAATGTCTCATGCTTGATGCTCCCTCCTCACAATGTCCCATGCATGCTGCTCCTTCCTCACAATGTCCCATGCATGCTGCTCCCTCCTCACAATGTCTCATGCATGCTGCCCCCTCCTCAGTGTCCCATGCATGCTGCCCCCTTCTCACAATGTCTCATGCATGCTGCCCCCTCCTCAGTGTCCCATGCATGCTGCCCCCTTCTCACAATGTCCCATGCATGCTGTCCCTCTCCATGAGCTCCTAATGCTGCCTTCCTCTTTTCCATAATGAGACCTTCATGTTGCCCCACTCATGCTAAGACCACCACACTAACGCTTATGCTGAGACCCCCCACACACACACTACCCCACTCTTGATATTGACTCCCCTACATTGCTCCACTCCATACTGATCCCACACATGCTGCCCCTTCTTCACAATGAGCTCCAATGCTGCCCCCTCTTATTCTGAGTCCTTACACTCCCCCCACCCAATCGATTTTGTCATTGCACTATCCCTCATCCCTTGTCCTCTGTCTCTAGCATTAGCCCCTCTCTCCCACTCCCCCAGCATCAGCCTCTCTCCCCCCAGCATCAGCCTCTATCTTCCCTCAGCATCAGCCTCTCTTCCCCAGTCTCAGCCTTTGCCTCCCCCCAGCCTCAGCCTGCCCCAGTCTCCGCCTCAGCCTCCCTCCAGCCTCCCTCCAGTCTCAGCCTCCCTCAAGTCTCAGCCTCAGCCTCCCTCCAGTCTCAGCCTCAGCCTCCCTCCAGCCTCCCCCCAGTCTCTGCCTCTGCCTCCCTCCAGCCTCCCCCCAGTCTCTGCCTCCCTCCAGCCTCCCCCCAGTCTCAGCCTCAGCCTCCCTCCAGTCTCAGCCTCAGCCTCCCTCCAGCCTCCCCCAAGTCTCAGCCTCAGTCTCCCTCCAGCCTCCCCCCAGTCTCAGCCTCCCTCCAGTCTCAGCCTCTGCCTCCCTCCAGCCTCCCCCCAGTCTCTGCCTCTGCCTCCCTCCAGCCTGCCCCCAGTCTCTGACTCTGCCTCCCTCCAGCCTCCCCCCCCAGTCTCTGCCTCTGCCTCCCTCCAGCCTCCCCCCCAGTCTCTGCCTCTGCCTCCCTCCAGCCTCCCCCCAGTCTCTGCCTCTGCCTCTCTCCAGCTTCCCCCCAGTCTCAGCCTCTGCCTCTCTCCAGCCTCCCCCCAGTCTCAGCCTCTGCCTCCCTCCAGCCTCCCCCCAGTCTCTGCCTCCCTCCAGCCTCCCCCCAGTCTCTGCCTCTGCCTCCCTCCAGCCTCCCCCAGTCTCAGCCTCTGCCTCCCTCCAGCCTCCCCACAGTCTCAGCCTCTGCCTCCCTCCAGTCTCAGCCTCTGCCTCCCTCCAACCTCCCCCCAGTCTCAGCCTCTGCCTCCCTCCAGCCTCCCCCCAGTCTCTGCCTCTGCCTCCCTCCAGCCTCCCCCCAGTCTCTGCCTCTGCCTCCCTCCAGCCTCCCCCCAGTCTCTGCCTCTGCCTCCCTCCAGCCTCCCCCCAGTCTCTGCCTCTGCCTCCCTCCAGCCTCCCCCCAGTCTCTGCCTCTGCCTCCCTCCAGCCTCCCCCCAGTCTCTGCCTCTGCCTCCCTCCAGCCTCCCCCCAGTCTCTGCCTCCCTCCAGCCTCCCCCCAGTCTCTGCCTCTGCCTCCCTCCAGCCTCCCCCCAGTCTCTGCCTCTGCCTCCCTCCAGCCTCCCCCCAGTCTCTGCCTCCCTCCAGCCTCCCCCCAGTCTCTGCCTCTGCCTCCCTCCAGCCTCCCCCAGTCTCAGCCTCTGCCTCTCTCCAGCCTCCCCCCAGTCTCAGCCTCTGCCTCCCTCCAGCCTCTTCCCAGTCTCTGCCTCTGCCTCCCTCCAGCCTCCCCCCAGTCTCTGCCTCTGCCTCCCTCCAGCCTCCCCCAGTCTCAGCCTCTGCCTCCCTCCAGCCTCCCCACAGTCTCAGCCTCTGCCTCCCTCCAGTCTCAGCCTCTGCCTCCCTCCAACCTCCCCCCAGTCTCAGCCTCTGCCTCTCTCCAGTCTCAGCCTCTGCCCTCCCTCCAGCCTCCCCCCAGTCTCAGCCTCTGCCTCTCTCCAGTCTCAGCCTCTGCCTCCCTCCAGTCTCAGCCTCAGCCTCCCTCCCAGCCTCCCCCCAGTCTCTGCCTCCCTCCAGCCTCCCCCCAGTCTCTGCCTCCCTCCAGCCTCCCCCCAGTCTCAGCCTCAGCCTCCCTCCAGTCTCAGCCTCCCTCCAGCCTCCCCCCAGTCTCAGCCTCAGTCTCCCTCCAGCCTCCCCCCAGTCTCAGCCTCCCTCCAGTCTCAGCCTCTGCCTCCCTCCAGCCTCCCCCCAGTCCTCTGCCTCTGCCTCCCTCCAGCCTGCCCCAGTCTCTGACTCTGCCTCCCTCCAGCCTCCCCCCAGTCTCTGCCTCTGCCTCCCTCCAGCCTCCCCCCAGTCTCAGCCCTCTGCCTCTCTCCAGCCTCCCCCAGTCTCAGCCTCTGCCTCCCTCCCAGCCTCCCCCCAGTCTCTGCCTCCCTCCAGCCCCTCCCCAGTCTCTGCCTCTGCTTCCCTCCAGCCTCCCCCAGTCTCAGCCTCTGCCTCCCTCCAGCCTCCCCACAGTCTCAGCCTCTGCCTCTCTCCAGTCTCAGCCTCTGCCTCTCTCCAGTCTCAGCCTCTGCCTCCCTCCATCCTCCCCCCAGTC
Source organism: Anomaloglossus baeobatrachus (assembly GCF_048569485.1). Taxonomy (NCBI): domain Eukaryota; kingdom Metazoa; phylum Chordata; class Amphibia; order Anura; family Aromobatidae; genus Anomaloglossus; species Anomaloglossus baeobatrachus. The sequence continues at coordinate 644,624,285 of NC_134356.1, read as the reverse complement.
TCAGCCACTGCCTCCCTCCAGTCTCAGCCTCTGCCTCCCTCCAGCCTCCCCCCAGTCTCAGCCTCTGCCTCCCTCCAGCCTCCCCCCAGTCTCAGCCTCTGCCTCCCTCCAGCCCCCCCCAGTCTCAGCCTCTGCCTCCCTCCAGTATCTGCCTTTGCCGCCTCCCCCCCCCCGCATGCGCAGATCTCTGGTCTGCATTAGAGACACTCCCACGCTCCTTATGAAATCCACTTACCTGCTCCAGTGCCCGCCGCCATCTTCCTGGCTCACGTGAGTATCCTCTTCTGACACCAGCTTCCATCACGGCGTCCTCCGCGGCGTCCTGCTGTGAGCTCTGCATGTGACGTCCACACAGCAGTGGACGCAGCACAGAGGAAGGAGCTGATTGGTGCGCGCCTGTGACCCCGGAAGTGCAGGCGCCGGCAGTTCCGGGGTCAATCAGCTCCCTGTGCTCGGCGGCCACAAAAAAAAAAAAATGTAAAAAAAAAAAAAAAATTTTTTTTTTTTTTTTTTTTGCTGCCAGAAGGTGCCGCCCCTCACAATCTGCCGCCCTAGGCACCGGACCCACGGGTGCCTAATGGTAAATACGGCCCTGCCTACACTAAACCATTCCATGTGATTTGCAGACGGCAGTGACGCCGTGTCACGTATGAGACTCCAATGATAAGTTCTCTGACAGCTGATTCCTCTGCACGACCTCCGGGTGGAAGGAATCAGACATCGGCTCCATTATTGCAGTTGTGTATATTTTACTCTGATGCTGCAGCGTTTCAAATAAAACACATATAATATCTGTCCAGGGACGATGCAACTAGGATGAATAGCCCGGGAGGCCGGTCCCCGGCGGCTTCTCCCTGCTCTGCTGCCCTGGACTGACCAGTGTCTCCCCTGTGTGACATTCTGCAGATTAGCCGAATGCCCAAAGTATATAATATACGGCTAGGATTTCACCTGCCAATCTGAGAGGTCATGTGATCACTCACCAGTGATTTGCAGACTCAGGGTCATCTGCTGATGACGTCTCCTCCTGCGTCTCTCATTGTTATAATTTTCAATTTGAGAGAAACAGGAGGAGACGTCATTTGGCAGATGACCACACATTGCAAATCACATGTGAGTGATCAGATAACTACCACTCGAATCAGCAAGTGAAATCCTAACAGAGCACATATTACACACCTATAGGATATGGCAGGTCAATATTCAGAATTACATTACATTACACGTGACAGGTACAGGGCATATGTAGGGTGTATAATAAATAAATATATATATATAATGTATTACCCCCTACATATGCTCTGCACCCACTCTGGCCGCAGCTGCTGGGCCAACTGGCATCACGTCACAGGCTCCCCCTGATGTCATTACACCTATCTGGGACCCACAGCTGCAGAGCAAGGGTGATACAGGGAGCCAGTGTCATCTGCTCCTCAATGGTGTTCAACCATACCTCCAAGGAAATAGCAATGGCCCCCATCACCCACATGCCACTGCATAAATTACACCATATACATGGCACACACAGTAGATACTATATAAAAGATAGATGAATGCAGGGTCGGACTGGGGTGTCTGGGGTCCACAGGAGTTATATCTAGAGGCCACACTACAACTATATGCAAATACCTTCAGAAGCCCCCACACAGGCTCCTACACGCAGCAGGAGCCCCCACACAGCCTCCTATACGCAGCAAGAGCCCCCACACAGCCTCCTACACGCAGCAGGAGCCCCCACACAGCCTCCTACACGCAGCAGGAGCCCCCACACAGCCTCCTACACGCAGCAGGAGCCTCCTACACGCAGCAGGAGCCTCCTACACGCAGCAGGAGCCTCCTACACGCAGCAGGAGCTCCCACACAGCCTCCTACACGCAGCAGGAGCTCCCACACAGCCTCCTACACGCAGCAGGAGCTCCCACTCAGCCTCCTACACGCAGCAGGAGCTCTCACACAGCCTCCTACATGCAGCAGGAGCCTCCACACAGCCTCCTACACGCAGCAGGAGCCTCCACACAGCCTCCTACACGCAGCAGGAGCTCCCACACAGCCTCCTACACGCAGCAGGAGCTCCCACACAGCCTCCTACACGCAGCAGGAGCCCCCACACAGCCTCCTACACGCAGCAGGAGCCCCCACACAGCCTCCTACGCTCAGCAGGAGCTCCCACACAGCCTCCTACACGCTGCAGGAGCCCCCACACAGCCTCCTACACGCAGCAGGATCCCCCACACAGTCTCCTATGCACAGCAGGAGCCCCCACACAGCCTCCTACATGCAGCAGGAGCCCCCACACAGCCTCCTACACGCAACAGGAGCCTTCACACAGCCTCCTACACGCAGCAGGAGCCCCCACACAGCCTCCTACACGCAGCAGGAGCCCCCACACAGCCTCCTACACGCAGCAGGAGCCCCCACACAGCCTCCTACGCTCAGCAGGAGCTCCCACACAGCCTCCTACACGCTGCAGGAGCCCCCACACAGCCTCCTACACGCAGCAGGATCCCCCACACAGTCTCCTATGCACAGCAGGAGCTCCCACACAGCCTCCTACACGCAGCAGGAGCCCCCACACAGCCTCCTACACGCAACAGGAGCCTTCACACAGCCTCCTACACGCAGCAGGAGCCCCCACACAGCCTCCTACATGCAGCAGGAGCCTCCACACAGCCTCCTACACGCAGCAGGAGCCTCCACACAGCCTCCTACACGCAGCAGGAGCCTCCACACAGCCTCCTACACGCAGCAGGAGCCCCCACACAGCCTGCTACACGCAGCAGGAGCCCCCACACAGCCTGCTACACGCAGCAGGAGCCCCCACACAGCCTGCTATACGCAGCAGGAGCCCCCACACCGCCTCCTACACGCAGCAGGAGCCCCCACACAGCCTCCTACACGCAGCAGGAGCCCCCACACAGCCTCCTACACGCAGCAGGAGCCCCCACACAGCCTCCTACACGCAGCAGGAGCCTCCACACAGCCTCCTACACGCAGCAGGAGCTCCCACACAGCCTCCTACACGCAGCAGGAGCTCCCACACAGCCTCCTACACGCAGCAGGAGCTCCCACACAGCCTCCTACACGCAGCAGGAGCTCTCACACAGCCTCCTACACGCAGCAGGAGCCTCCACACAGCCTCCTACGCTCAGCAGGAGCTCCCACACAGCCTCCTACACGCAGCAGGAGCCCCCACACAGCCTCCTACACGCAGCAGGAGCCCCCACACAGCCTCCTACGCTCAGCAGGAGCTCCCACACAGCCTCCTACACGCTGCAGGAGCCCCCACACAGCCTCCTACACGCAGCAGGATCCCCCACACAGTCTCCTATGCACAGCAGGAGCCCCCACACAGCCTCCTACATGCAGCAGGAGCCCCCACACAGCCTCCTACACGCAGCAGGAGCCCCCACACAGACAGATATCCAGCCAGGGGGCCTCCAGCACAGAGAGGCAGGCAGCCTGGGGGCCTCCAGCACGGAGAGGCAGGCAGCCTGGGGGCCTCCAGCACGGAGAGGCAGGCAGCCTGGGGGCCTCCAGCACGGAGAGGCAGGCAGCCTGGGGGCCTCCAGCACGGAGAGGCAGGCAGCCGGCGGGCCTCCAGCACGGAGAGGCAGGCAGCCGGCGGGCCCCAAGCACGTAGACGCAGGCAGCCACAGTGAGGCGGCCGGCCGCCCGCACAGTGAGGCGGCCGGCCGCCCGCACAGTGAGGCGGCCGGCCGCCCGCACAGTGAGGCGGCCGGCCGCCCGCACAGTGAGGCGGCCGGCCGCCCGCACAGACAGGTGGTGGGCCGCACAGAGAGGCGGCGGTCCGCCCGCACAGAAAGGCGGTCGGCCGCCCGCACAGAGAGGCGGCCGGCCGCCCGCCCGTACAGTGGGGCGGCGGGCCGCCCGCACAGACAGGCGGCGAGCCGCACAGACAGGCGGCGGGCCGCCCGCACAGACAGACGGCGGGCCGCACAGACAGGCGGCGGGCCGCCCGCACAGAGAGAAGCGGCGGGCCGCCGCACAGACAGGCGGCGGGCCGCCCGCACAGAGAGGCGTCCGCCCGCACAGTGCCGGCGCCTCCTCTTTCAGCCATCTTCGTCCTCTTTCTGAAGCCTGGGCGCATGACGCGTCTACGTTATAGACACTCGCCGGTACTTCACAGTCGCACTACAATACTTTGATCTTCCCTACTCAGGACCTGAATGCCGGCGAGTGTGGATGACGTCTGACCCGTCATGCACCGCGGCTGGAGAAGAAGGAGCACAAAGATGGACAAAAGAAGAGGCGGCACCGGACAACGAAGACGCCCATAAGGCCCACCGCGCGACCCTTAGTTAAGTATTATACCCCCAGCCTCGGCTCTTATATACAGCGTGTTAGAATGCTGTATATAAGAGCCCGGTGTTGGTGGCCGCAGCTTATAGGCCAAAAAAGTGGTGACAGGTTCCCTTTAAGACAATTTTCTGCCTTTAATGACTCCTATAATCAGTAGAAATCCATTGAGAAACAAAGCGAAAACTTTTGAGGTGGAAAAAGGAAGAATAAAGTAAAATTATGTGGTTAAAGAGAAACCAAGGGAAAAATTGTGAAAATATACTTGGCTGTAACTAAAATAAAAGCATAGTAAACACTGTTTTTAATTAAAAAAAAGCATAAAGCTATCCCACCGCGACAAGGTGTACCCAGTTGGGACAGTACTTACACTCGCTAATATTAAAACCTTACTATGGGTCTAAAATAGGCCTCAATGTGGCTAAGGGCTGAGAGTGACCGGGTCCCAACAGGACACACAGTCAGGGAAAGCATAGAATGAAATGCCCAGCTCACTGAGAAGTGGGCCACATCCTATTTGTACGGAATACAAAAAAACTACATAAAAACAAAAAAGTGAGCTGGAGTATGAGATGATATACATGGAGCTTGTAAAATTTTTCCCTAAATATCGGGTAACCAAGCAAAGTGCTTTGCTTAGTTACCCGATATTTACCCTGGCTACGTGTGAAGGGAGCCCGACACTTCCCCGCTCTGCTCCACCCCCCTCCTGCACTCCGCATGTGCACACGCACAGACACACACACACACACACAGACTCACCTGTCCCCAGCCATGCAGTCCCTGCGGCACTGACGTCCTCAGGGCCATGGCCCCGCTCGGCTCCACCCACTCAGCACTCCACCCCCCGCACACATTCTCGGTGGCCGAATGATCAGCTGATCACCCGGCGGCCGGCTACTGTGAGTGATCAGCTGATCGTTCACAATAGTCTGCCGCCGGTAAAAACGTTAAAAAAAACCCAAACCGGATTCCGTTGTTTTGTGCGATCCGTTGCATCCATTGTGCCACTATATGCAACACATCCGTTGCATCCGTCACACAACGCAATGCAACGGATGCCGTTCAACGCAAGTGTGAAACTAGCCTTACTCACAGTGTTATTGATCTGTGGCCCTGAGGACGACTGGTGCAGACCGTTGGTCCCTTTTGTCCCAGTGCCGGTGTGGTAATCTGGTAGTCTCTTTCCCCAGCACCTCTCACTGGTTGGAGTGGTTGTGGGTCCCTTACTATCTGTCGGCAGTCTCTCATCCGTATGGCGGGCAGTGTGAACCCTGTAGGGTTGGTGTTCTGCTCCGGTCCCTAGCTCAATCTTTATTGCTGGTGCCCCCGGATTCTTTGGGTCAGTGAAGGTCCCCTCACTGTGCAGATGTTTGTCAGGTAGCCTGAAGCTGTCGCCTGACCTAGGGCCCTGTGCCCTGTCGGTGCTCTGGTTCCAGGGGTACCTGACTGTGTCCCTCCCTGGCAACCACTCTCCTATGCCACCTAGGTCACTACTACACGACCCCGTCTGGAGACAAGTCCGTCCCCTTCAACTGTCACTACGGGACTCTCGTTCTGTGTCTGTCCCCTCCCACCTGGTTGTCGGCTAGTGGACTAGACTGGCTCCACCTCTGGGTGGCCATCCATTGGGTCCCTTACTAGTAAGTCACCCCTAATTGGGAGTGGGCACTGGGGACGTTATGTGTTTTTAGTGGTATCAGTACTGGTCTTCCAGGTCCCTGGAGGTAGGCCCTGCATTTTTTTTTCAGGATGCAGTACCTAGTAGTGCCCTGATGGGTTCAGGGGCGCTACAACGTGACATGACTTGAATCTGCATAACTAATCGTATGCTAAATAGTTGCAAGTCAAATTTACATATGAGATAGGCAAGATGATTGTCCATAATATGAAGGTATTCTCGCTCCCAAAGCTGTAGTGGATGGTGAGATATGACGCCTGAAAGTCAAAAGTTCAAACATTGTTACAATTTTGCTCATCAGTGTATATATAGTGTCTTCATACAAACTCCTCTTAATAGTTCCTCCTATACAGTCGTATGAAAAAGTTTGGGCACCCCTATTAATGTTAACCTTTTTTCTTTATAACAATTTGGGTTTTTGCAACAGCTATAAACTTAAACTAAATTTGACAGGTGCAAAAGTATGGGCGCCTCAGCATAAAATTGACATTAATATTTTGTAGATCCTCCTTTTGCAAACATCACAGCCTCTAGTCGCTTCCTGTAGCTTTTAATGAGTTCCTGGATCCTGGTGAAGGTATATTTGACCATTCCTGTTTACAAAACAATTCCAGTTCAGTTAAGTTTGATGGTCGCCGAGCATTTTCAGCCGCTTCAAATCATCCCACAGATTTTCAATGATATTCAGGTCTAGGGACTGGGATGGCCATTCCAGAACATTGTAATTGTTCCTCTGCATGAATGCCTGAGTAGATTTGGAGCAGTGTTTTGGATCATTGTCTTGCTGAAATATCCATCCCCTGCGTAACTTCAACTTCGTCACTGATTCTTGCACATTATTGTCAAGAATCTGCTGATACTGAGTTGAATCCATGCGACCCTCAACTTTAACAAGATTCCCGGTGCCGGCATTGGCCACACAGCCCCAAAGCATGATGGAACCTCCACCAAATTTTGCTGTGGGTAGCAAGTGCTTTTCTTGGAATGCCGTGTTTTTTTGCCTCCATGCATAACGCCTTTTTGTATGATCAAACAACTCAATCTTTGTTTCATCAGTCCACAGGACCTTCTTCCAAAATGTAACTGGCTTGTCCAAATGTGCTTTTGCATACCTCAGGCGACTCTGTTTGTGGCGTGCTTGCAGAAACCGCTTCTTTCGCATCACTCTCCCATACAGCTTCTCCTTGTGCAACATGCGCTGTATTGTTGACTGATGCACATTGACAGCATCTGCAGCAAGATGATGCTGCAGGTCTTTGGAGGTGGTCTGTGGATTGTCCTTGACTGTTCTCACCATTCTTCTTCTCTGCCTTTCTGATATTTTTCTTGGCCTGCCACTTCTGGGCTTAACAAGAACTGTACCGGTGTTCTTCCATTTCCTTACTATGTTCCTCACAGTGGAAACTGACAGTTTAAATCTCTGAGACAACTTTTTGTATCCTTCCCCTGAACAACTATGTGGAATAATCTTTGTTTTCAGATCATTTGAGAGTTGTTTTGAGGAGCCCATGATGCCACTCTTCATAGGAGATTCAAATAGGAGAACAACTTGCAAGTGGCCACCTTAAATACCTTTTCTCATGATTGGATGCACCTGCCTATGAAGTTCAAAGCTCAATGAGGTTACAAAACCAATTTAGTGCTTTAGTAAGTCAGTAAAAAGTAGTTAGGAGTGTTCAAATCAAGAAATTGATAAGGGTGCCCATACTTTTGCACCGGTCAAATTTTGTTTAAATGCGGATTGCACATTTTCTGTTAGTACAATAAACCTCATTTCAATCCAGAAATATTACTTAGTCCATCAGTTATTAGATATATGAAACTGAAATAGCTGCTGCAAAAACCCAAATTGTTATAAAGAAAAAAGGTTAACATTAATAGGGGTGCCCAAACTTTTACATTTGACTGTATGTGCCCCATTTCAGCAAACAACAAATTCCTTTTAACAGTGCCAACAGGGGCAAGGCCGGCCACACTTGCTCCATAGCATTATCAGCTATGGGTCTCCATAACAGTGCCATGTAACGAGTCACATAACAGTACCAGCTTTTCATAACTTTGTATAAGAAAAAAGTTTGGCTTGTGTCACCATTTTCTTAGACTCATAACTTTTGATTTATTTTATTGTATATTTTTTGGGTGGGATTCAAGTTGACTGGAATCCCACAATTTTACAGTTTTGATTTTTTTTTACTTTATTTTTTAATTATGGCCACATGGGTTAAATAATTTCATATTTTCAAACAATGAATTTTCTGCCCACGGCCTTACCAAATAAAATATATATATATATATATATATATATATATATGTTTTAATTTCTTTATTTTTGAGAATAGTAGGGTGATTTAAACTTTTATTCCCTTGTAATTTTTTTATTGCTCCCCCAAGGGGACTTGAGTTTGTGATCATTTTATCACCTATACAATACACTTTATTACTATGGTACTAGAGAGTATTGTCAATTCACTGATCTTCATAGGAGTACCACGATGGTGGTTATGTGGGCAGAGATAAAGATATTGCCCAGAAGTGGCAGTGGGTGTAATGCTCTTGGGTGAGAGCGGGCAGTGGACCCACTGGGCCGCAGCACACAGAATACCTGATGGGCGTAACTATGGCTCACACCAGGTTTTCACCAAAACCTCTGATGGTGACAGTGGATTTGGCTGGAGGTAGAAACTAGGTGCCACTCACGGAGACTCTTTGCTGTGACAGCTGACCCCGGGGGTATAGATGTGCCGCCCCTGCAGCGGTCGAACCGCTCAGATCCGGGGTTGCTGCTGTGACTCGAGGGTCTCTGGATCCGGGGGCTTGCGGCCACTCAAATGTAAAGGAGACTATTTACAGGGGATGAGACTTCGTGATGCCACCCGTGGTTCGCGGTAAGGGGAGTACCGCCGCTGCCGATGGGAGCACCCGGGGGAGATGGAGTGAGGCAGCCAGATGACGTTCCCTCCACGGGTAGGGAAAGGCCCCGGGACTCTGAATGACGGTGGAGCGGGGGTGCACAGGGCCGGTTGGAAGCAGGGGAGGACCATGTACTCACTCAGGCAGCATCGGTGATGGCGCGACCACAAAACAGCCCTCTTGGGGGAGCCCGTCCGGGTATCCGTTCCCTATAGTACTGCCGGGTGATCCGGAGCCTGCCTTCGTGCACAAATTCAAAGTGTTCTGATGGCCCATTGGCTTAAAGCTGTCCAGGCCCCGCTTCCTCCTTGTTGGTAGTGGAGCTGTGCTCTCAAGGGCTCACACTTGGGATTTCTGTGGGCTACATGGGTTGGAAAGCCCTATCCCAATCGTTGCACTAGTTCCCCTGATCTCTGAGCTTCTTGGGGACAGTCCATAAAGTCACTATCCTCCGCAGGTTAATTGCCGGGTTGCCTGAAGCTACTCCCCGACCTAGGGTCCTGTACCCCGCCGTGCTTTCGGTCCCGGACCGATTATTAGACTCAGATGCCTCACATCCTCCAAGACCAGGTCCAGGCACCCAGCCTCAATACCCTGCGACCGGGTCTCCGACTCTTACGGCCAAGACCACCGTCTGCGACCCAACCTGCCACAATCAGGGAACCACCACTCTCCAGCTCCTCACTTCTCGAGGGCTAACTCTCAACTCTCTACTTTCCTCCCACCAGTGTGCCTGTCCCCTAGGTGGGCTTAGGCTACTTTCACACATCCGGTTTGAGCCGTGTGGCTCAATCCGGCTGTGAAACCTATGCAACGGATGCGGCGAAAACACCGCATCCTTTGCATACGTTTTTACATGCGGCCGGTCCGTTTTTTTCCGGTTGCGGCACGCTACTGAGCATGCGCAGTGGGAAAAAACGCATGCGGCGGCCGGATGCGGTTTTTTCCGCATCGCACCCCATCCGGCCTCCATAGGTATGCATTGAAAAATGCGCCGCAGCGGCCGGATGCGGCGCGATGCGGTGTTTTTTGCCGGAGCAAAAAACGTTGCAGGGAACGTTCGATCCGGCCGTGGCATCGGCTAAATCTGCCGCATGCGGCAAAAACCGGACCGAACGCAAGCCCCTGCGGCACAATACGGCACTAATGTAAGTCTATGCAAAAAAAACGCAACCAGCGTAAAAAAAAACGGTTGCGGTTTTTCTGCAGAACGCCGTATTGTGCTGCAGAGCAAAAACCGGAGGTGTGAAAGTAGCCTAATACACTTGATGAAAACTTTAAAGTTCTACATCAGCCGGCTCACTACACTGTTTTTGCAGACCGCAAGTCACTTTCTCAACATAAGACTCAGAACAAGGTTCTCATAGACTTATGTTAAAGGTAATCTTTCAGTAGGATCAACTCTCCTAAGCCATCTTTTTGAGCTGTTAAGATCTTTTGACCAGACTTGTATCTCCTTGAGAATTTTTCTCCAGAGATTATTGTAAATGAAAGGAGGTGTTTTGTCCTCCTTCTGAAGCTAGTGTGGATGATGCGTTCTGCGCATCTACATTAGCCAACATTGAGGTCCTGTGCAGGCGCACTTTGATCTGCCCTGTGTGCCTGCGCAGGACCTCAATGTTGGCTAGTGTAGATGCGCAGAACGCATCATCCACACTATCTTCAGAAGGAGGACAAAGATGGCCGAAAGAGGTACGGGACCGGCCAACGGAGATGCCCATCCGACCAGTGTGGTCTGCACCGACTGTTAGGCGAGTATTATAAACAACCGGTGACAGGTTCCCTTTAAGTTCTGGAGGCAGATTCTCCGAGAGATCTTTGTCCGGCCCATAGATCTTAACACCTCATTTACATATTAAGAAAAACGTGGATTTCACTTAGATAAATACATCAGATCACAGTTATAAATGTTATATATATGACCTACATGTGTATTAAGACGGTTTAATGGGGTTTGATCCTTCTGACAGATGCCCTGTGAGAAAGGATGTTAGAAAAGATAGATAAGATAGAGGGATAGATTAGATAGATAGATAGAGGGATAGATAGATAGATAGATAGAGGGATAGATAGATAGATAGATAGATAGAGGGATAGATAGAGGGATAGATAGATAGATAGATAGAGGGATAGATAGATAGATAGAGGGATAGATAGATAGAGGGATAGATAGATAGAGGGATAGATAGATAGATAGAGGGATAGATAGATAGATACATAGATAGATAGAGGGATAGATAGATGGATAGATAGATAGATAGATAGATAGAGGGATAGATAGATAGATAGATAGATAGAGGGATAGATAGATAGATAGATAGATAGAGGGATAGATAGATAGATAGATAGAGGGATAGAGGGATAGATAGATAGATAGAGGGATAGATAGATAGATAGATAGATAGATAGAGGGATAGATAGATGGATAGATAGATAGATAGATAGAGGGATAGATAGATAGATAGATAGAGGGATAGATAGATAGATAGATAGATAGAGGGATAGATAGATAGATAGATAGATAGATAGATAGATAGAGGGATAGATAGATAGATAGATAGAGGGATAGATAGATAGATAGATAGAGGGATAGATAGATAGATAGATAGAGGGATAGATAGATAGATAGATAGATAGATAGATAGAGGGATAGATAGATAGATAGATAGAGGGATAGATAGATAGATAGATAGATAGAGGGATAGATAGATAGATGGATAGATACATAGAGGGATAGATAGATAGATAGAGGGATAGATAGATAGATAGATAGAGGGATAGATAGAGGGATAGATAGATAGATAGAGGGATAGATGGATACATAGATAGATGGATAGATAGATAGATAGATAGATAGATAGAGGGATAGATAGATAGAGGGATAGAGGGATAGATATGTGATGGATAATTGTTAGACCTTTTCTTCTGTGACATGCTGGTGTTATTGAGGCTTTTCCAGGGTATTTGCTTGTGAGGCTTCGCTGCTCCAGGACAGATGATGTCTCTCGATGGATTATAATGCCGGTTCTTTTATTCTCGGTATAATTATGTGTAATTTTGTGAGTTTCATGTGCGGTGACTCAAAAATAATCACCGATTCCTCCGTACAATATCCTAAATCCCGTCACTCAGTTTCTGTCCTGAATGTCCCGGTTTTGTTACTTTGATGACAGGATCAATTACATTTCTCATTCAGAACTTTCCATAGAGGAAATAAGATAAAGGTCCACATTTATCTCACACAATCGATGATACATATTTGGAGAAAATTACGCCAGTGCCACTTTTTCAGCATGGCGGTAACACTACCTAATATTAGATAGGAGCATCCAGGAGACCGATGGGTGAAATGTCACAGGTCAATGCTGAATTTTGTTCCCCTGTGATTCTCTCAGCATAATTCATGGATGCAATCACCCCAATCCTCCATCCACCTGCTGTCATTGTCACGGGTGTGTCACAGGTAACAGATAGTCATGTGGTTTCTGGCAATAGAAGGTCACAATGTTTGTCTGCACAAAATGCTCCCTGACTTTCTATTGTTCCTGCTGTCAGTATTCATTGGTATAGGTATCTTTCCTGCTGGATTCACCTCTCCTCCTTTTGGACCCAGCAGGAGCTCGCCTTCCACCCAGCTGCTGATCATCAGTATTCTCAATGTTCTTAATTCAGTTCATTCAAGCTTTGGTTGCAAGCAGGTGGCTTGCTCTCATTTAGTAGTATCATTGCTGAAGCTTTGCTGAACTCCTGCGTAAGTAATCTGTAGAAGTAGTTCATGCTTTATCCTCCTTATGGCTTCCTTTAGCATTTAGTGGAGTTGATGAAGAGCTCATCCCACTTGTACCCTATTTAGGATCCAGCACTAGTGATACCTAGGGTCAAGTATCCAGATCGGCACATAGGTGCGGAATCTATCTAGGGTGATGAGGGACCCCAGGGCCCAGTGGTAGGTTTGGTCAGGGGTCACCATCTCCCCCTTCTCTAGACGCAGTTGTCCCTTGTAGAATGAATTGCAGCTCCATTCTACTAGGATGAAAGTGCTCATTGGGGGTCCCAGTGTTCAGACCCCCACCGATTGAGTATGTATCACCTATCCTTTGTCCTCCTGTAGGTGGCTGACGACTTCTTTTCTCCGGACAACCCCGTACATAGCTTGCATACACGTTTTTTTGTTCTTTTCAAATGTAAACAGGTTCAAAGGTTTGCGTTGCTTAATTTCCTAATAACATCTTGAAAAGGATCGTAATTCTCTATTGCTTGATCCAAAGCTTCAAGACCCCTGTATAGATAGTGATATAAAAGATATTAACCTGCATTCACCACTAGGGGGAGCTCTCTGCATACATTTTATACATTGAGCTCTTTTGCTCCCTCTAGTGGTGGCTGCAGGCAGTATATTATCTTTTATTACTATGTCTATGTAGGGGTTTTGGAGCTCTTTATCGGGAGAAATATTACAGGTGTGTATGAAAGATCCACCATGTCCTTCTGATCATGTACGTCAGGAGCGCAGTGGCATTAACCAGCAGCAAAATAGAGACTGTTTTAATCTTTGCTATGTGGTTGTCTCACCCCTATATCTGCAGTATGAGGACGGACTGAGTGTAAGGACCGTGGACGATTAAGAAATGCTTAGTAAGTGGCTGATTGCTCGCACGAGGAACCCTCAGCCAGCGGCACCCAGGAAGCACGGTATGAGCTCACCGGAGGATATAGTGTACAGTACCCATCATATAATGTATAGTGCTTATCATATAGTGTATAGTGCTTATCATATAGTGTATAGTGCTCATCATATAGTAGTGTATAGTACTCATCATATAGCGGATAGTGCTCATCATATAGCGGATAGTGCTCATCATATAGTGTATAGTGCTCATCATATAGTGTATAGTGCTCATTATATAGTGTATAGTGCTCATCATGTAGTGTATAGTGCTCATCATATAGTGTATAGTGCTCATTATATAGTGTATAGTGCTCATTATGTAGTGTATAGTGCTCATCATGTAGTGTATAGTGCTCATCATATAGTGTATAGTGCTCATCATATAGTGTATAGTGCTCATCATATAGCGTATAGTGCTCATCATTTAGCGTATAGTTCTCATCATATAGTGTATAGTGCTCATCATATAGTGTATAGTGCTCATCATATAGTGTATAGTGCTCATCATTTAGGGTATAGTGCTCATCATTTAGCGTATAGTGCTCATCATATAGCGTATAGTGCTCATCATATAGCATAAAGTGCTCATCATATAGCGTATAGTGCTCATCATATAGCGTATAGTGCTCATCATAGTGTATAGTGCTCATCATATAGTGTATAGTGCTCATCATATAGCGTATAGTGCTCATCATATAGTGTATAGTGCTCATCATATAGCGTATAGTGCTCATCATATAGTGTATAGTGCTCCTCATATAGTGTATAGTGCTCCTCATATAGTGTATAGTGCTCATCATATAGTGTATAGTGCTCATCATATAGTGTATAGTGCTCATCATATAGTGTATAGTGCTCATCATATAGTGTATAATGCTCATCATATAGTGTATAATGCTCATCATATAGCGTATAGTGCTCATCATATAGCGTATAGTGCTCATCATATAGCGTATAGTGCTCATCATATAGCGTATAGTGCTCATCATATAGCGTATAGTGCTCATTATATAGCGGATAGTGCTCATCATATAGCGGATAGTGCTCATCATATAGTGTATAGTGCTCCTCATATAGTGTATAGTGCTCCTCATATAGTGTATAGTGCTCCTCATATAGTGTATAGTGCTCCTCATATAGTGTATAGTGCTCATCATATAGTGTATAGTGCTCATCATATAGTGTATAGTGCTCATCATATAGTGTATAGTGCTGATCATATAGTGCTCATCATATAGTGCTCATCATATAGTGTATAGTGCTCCTCATATAGTGTATAGTGCTCATCATATAGTGTATAGTGCTCATCATATAGTGTATAGTGCTCATCATATAGTGTATAGTGCTCATCATATAGTGTATAGTGCTGATCATATAGTGCTCATCATATAGTGCTCATCATATAGTGTATAGTGCTCCTCATATAGTGTATAGTGCTCATCATATAGTGTATAGTGCTCATCATATAGTGTATAGTGCTCATCATATAGTGTATAGTGCTCATCATATAGTGTATAGTGCTCATCATATAGTGTATAGTGCTCATCATATAGCGTATAGTGCTCATCATATAGCGTATAGTGCTCATCATATAGCGTATAGTGCTCATCATATAGCGTATAGTGCTCATCATATAGCGTATAGTGCTCATTATATAGCGGATAGTGCTCATCATATAGCGGATAGTGCTCATCATATAGTGTATAGTGCTCCTCATATAGTGTATAGTGCTCCTCATATAGTGTATAGTGCTCCTCATATAGTGTATAGTGCTCCTCATATAGTGTATAGTGCTCATCATATAGCGGATAGTGCTCATCATATAGTGTATAGTGCTCATCATATAGCGTATAGTGCTCATCATATAGTGCTCATCATATAGTGTATAGTGCTCATCATATAGTGCTCATCATATAGTGTATAGTGCTCCTCATATAGTGTATAGTGCTCATCATATAGTGTATAGTGCTCATCATATAGCGGATAGTGCTCATCATATAGTGTATAGTGCTCATCATATAGTGTATAGTGCTCATCATATAGTGCTCATCATATAGTGTATAGTGCTCATCATATAGTGTATAGTGCTCATCATATAGTGCTCATCATATAATGTATAGTGCTCATCATATTGCGTATAGTGCTCATCATATTGCGTATAGTACTCATCATATAGTGTATAGTGCTCATCATATAGCGTATAGTGCTCATCATATAGTGTATAGTGCTCATCATATAGCGGATAGTGCTCATCATATAGTGTATAGTGCTCATCATATAGCGGATAGTGCTCATCATATAGTGTATAGTGCTCATCATATAGTGTATAGTGCTCCTCATATAGCGTATAGTGCTCATCATATAGTGTATAGTGCTCATCATATAGTGTATAGTGCTCCTCATATAGTGTATAGTGCTCATCATATAGTGTATAGTGCTCATCATATAGTGTATAGTGCTCATCATATAGTGTATAGTGCTCCTCATATAGTGTATAGTGCTCATCATATAGTGTATAGTGCTCATCATATAGTGTATAGTGCTCATCATATAGTGTATAGTGCTCATCATATAGTGTATAGTGCTCATCATATAGTGTATAGTGCTCATCATGTAGTGTATAGTGCTCATCATGTAGTGTATAGTGCTCATCATGTAGTGTATAGTGCTCATCATATAGTGTATAGTGCTCATCATATAGCGTATAGTGCTCATCATATAGCGTATAGTGCTCATCATATAGTGTATAGTGCTCATCATATAGTGTATAATGCTCATCATGTAGTGTATAGTGCTCATCATATAGTGTATAGTGCTCATCATATAGCGTATAGTGCTTATCATATAGCGTATAGTGCTCATCATATAGTGTATAGTGCTCCTCATATAGCGTATAGTGCTCATCATATAGTGTATAGTGCTCATCATATAGTGTATAGTGCTCCTCATATAGTGTATAGTGCTCCTCATATAGTGTATAGTGCTCATCATATAGTGTATAGTGCTCATCATATAGTGTATAGTGCTCATCATATAGTGTATAGTGCTCATCATATAGTGTATAGTGCTCATCATATAGTGTATAGTGCTCATCATATAGTGTATAGTGCTCATCATATAGCGTATAGTGCTCATCATATAGCGTATAGTGCTCATCATATAGCGTATAGTGCTCATCATATAGTGTATAGTGCTCATCATATAGTGTATAGTGCTCATCATATAGTGTATAGTGCTCATCATATAGTGTATACTGCTCATCATATAGTGTATAGTGCTCATATAGCGTATAGTGCTCATCATATAGCGTATAGTGCTCATCATATAGTGTATAGTGCTCATCATATAGTGTATAGTGCTCATCATATAGTGTATAGTGCTCATCATATAGTGTATAGTGCTCATCATGTAGCGTATAGTGCTCATCATATAGTGTATAGTGCTCATCATATAGTGTATAGTGCTCATCATATAGTGTATAGCAGAGTGAAGGCAGATAGCCGTAACGTACATGACTGAGGCAGTGATAGATCCAGGAAAGGGTTAAGGAGTAAGGGATGGGGGTTTTACCTAAGGAATGCGGTGGGGGGGGGGGGTGAGTGAGCAGGAGGAGAGACGGGGGCAGGGGCCATATAAGAGATAGGTCCCATGTTAAGGTGCCATTCCTTTGTCCTGGACTCAAAGACTGAACCAGCAGTATGGATGCCTTGCTGAAGAGCGTTCAGGCCGCGGCTTTGACATGTAGGCCCGAATGGATTCAGGCCCAGCTAGACGAATTGCTGAAGAATGCCCGGGATACAGCATCTGTCCCTTCTGAACTTTCTGAACATCAAACTCTAAGAAGATCAAGACCTCCTGAGAGACTAACTTCTGAAATGGCCAATAGGACTCACAATAGGATCATAAGTCCTTCCGTTACTTCTAGGAAAAGAGCAAAGCGTAGCACGGCCTCTGATCCTGCTTACAAACCAGGAAGGAAACTACAGTACAAGAATAACAAGGGACAGAGAAAAGAGCCCGACCATCTAACCAGAGAGACACCAAGAAGTGCAAGGAGAAAGTCCGGCTCTACTGAGGTGCCAGCCAGAGAAGCAGCCACACAAGCTACAACTGACGTGACGACAGCCCACGATGGATCCTTAGAACTTCCTCAACAAACTTTGCATCATTCTAGAGGACATCATACGGCCTCACCCCAGGAAATAAACCAACACGGGGGGATGGGCTTAGGACACACAACATTTCCGGATCCGGGTTCACATTACACGAGGAGTGGTAGGAATCCAAAAAGACAACTGCGCAAAAGTACTTTAACCAGACAAAGACCTCTTCGGCCGGCTCAGGATGTGAGTCAGGCAATAAATCTACAGCTACAAGACTCAGAAGAGATTCCAGACAATGACTATGACACAGATAACGACTCCCCACTAGAGGGCAGCAGCACGCAGCACTTCAATAATGGAGGGGCTGTAGAGACTATAACTAATACGTCACGGACGGCTGGTCAACCTAGGACGCAGCCAGGTATTGGTGAGAACACTTTTTCTTGTCCTATATCTAGTGTAACAACACCCGTAATGAATCCAGTGGGCGCAGTTGGGGGTACAGGTCCCGGCAATGTAGGATGGGATCTTAATTCAGTAGTACAGCAATTAGTGTCAGGGGTTAAGGAGGCTTTGAGTCAGTCTAGCTTACCCATAACCTCTTCTCCTATTGCTGCATGGTGCGGGAATGGTCGCCGGACATCGGAGGTGGTAAGTCAGTCGTGTGCTGATCCAGAGACACAGGAGGACGCAGTAATTTCACAAGGGGTTCCATTATCTGATGCAGCAAAAGGAGAATTATATGTATGTTTTGAGGGTCCTCTAGGAATTCATTTGAAACAGGAGGTTAGGGAGAAGATTTGGGCCGACGAATATGTGGAAATATTTTCATTATTGCCCTTAGAAAAATATAACTTGGATAGAGTAAGGTTTGATGAGAGGAAAAGAGAGGAACAAGAAAGACGGTATTGTCTCATCCCCCAAACATTTAGGAATTGGTTCCATGCCTTTGCCATATTAGCAAGTGTAATAGGCCAAAAAACTCCTGAACATTGCTCTGCCTTATTTTGTTACATGAATTCTATCTGGGAGGCGCACCGTGTGTATGGAGGTTTAGCATGGCTGCGCTATGATGAGCAGTTTCGCCAACGAAAGGCTGGTCGCCAAGGGATTCGTTGGGATCACAAAGATATTAGTTTATGGATGCGTCTCATGACAGCGCCACGTGGGGTTAATCAGCCCTTTCAGGGCTATGTCGGCAGATCATCAGCAATCGGATTGTCGGCAGCAAACAGAAAAGGTTGCTGCTGGCAGTTCAATGATAGCCAGTGCAGATTCGGAAACACATGCAGGTACAAACATGAATGCAGCTTCTGTAGTGGAAACCATAGCCTATCCAAATGCTTTAAACGAAATAAAACCCCAACAGCAGAGATTAACCAAAAAGGGGGAAACCCCAATTAGACTCGGGGAGATGGTGGGCTATCTAAGCAGGTACCCAGATAGAAAAGCAGCACAATTGCTGGGGGAGGGTTTCTCAGAAGGTTTTAAGATCCCATCTACTTCAGGCCCATTAACCTGTTCTCGTAACCTTGCTTCAGCTTATACATATTCTCACATTGTCTCCACAAAACTAAACAAAGAAATTGACCTGGGCCGCATGGTAGGCCCATTCCCCAAAATGCCAATAGAAAACTTAAGGGTCTCTCCATTGGGGGTGGTCCCAAAGAAGGAACCCAATAAGTTTAGGCTGATCCATCATCTGTCCTTCCCTCATGGAAGCTCAGTTAATGATGGAATCGATCAGGAACTTTGCACAGTCTCGTATACTTCATTTGATACAGCGATTGCATGGGTTCAGAAGTACGGCAGAGGAGCTTTAATGGCAAAAACAGACATTGAAGCTGCCTTTAGACTCTACCAGTCCATCCAGAAAGCTTCCATCTCTTGGGTTGTCAGTGGCAGGTTTTATGTAGACTTGTGTTTACCGATGGGCTGCTCCATCTCATGCTCCTTGTTCGAATCATTTAGCACATTTTTAGAGTGGGTAGTAAAGAAGGAAGCCGGCGTGCGTTCTGTCCTGCATTATCTAGATGATTTCCTATGTATTGGTCCACCAAAGTCATTTGTTTGTGCTTCATTATTGGCAGCGATTCAGTCGGTTTTTAAGTGTTTTGGAGTACCGTTAGCATCAGATAAAACAGAAGGCCCGTCTACACTTATCAAGTTTTTAGGAATTTTGATTGACAGTGAGGCCATGGAGTGCAGATTACCGGATGACAAGGTCAGTGATCTGCTGGAGGCAGTCAGAGAAGCTAGATCTCACCGTAAGATCAGATTAAAGGATCTACAATCGCTGTTAGGAAAAATGAACTTTGCGTGTCGCATTATTCCAATGGGTAGAGTTTTTTGTAGGCGCCTAGCTGCAGCTACCTCAGGCATAACCTTTCCACATCACTTTGTGCGGCTGGCTAGAACATTAAAGGACGATCTGGCGGTATGGGAACAGTTCTTAATGGAGTTTAATGGGAGGTCATTGTGGATCAGACCACCGGTTTCAAATTTTGATCTAGACATCCACACTGATGCAGCGGGGTCAACTGGTTTTGGTGCATATTGTTCTGGACAGTGGTGTGCAGATAGGTGGCCAGAGAGTTGGAGAAACAATGGGTTAACACGAAACTTAGTACTCCTTGAATTGTTCCCCATAGTGGTTGCTTGTGAAATTTGGTGCAATATTTTCCGAAACCGAAAAGTGAGATTTCATGGTGATAACTTGGGAGTTGTAGAAGTCATCAACAAACAATCAGCTTCTTCCCTGCCTGTTGTTACGTTGCTGCGTCATCTAGTGCTGCGCTGTTTAAAGTCACATTGTCAGATTACAGCTGTGCATGTCCCCGGTGTTTGCAATTCTGTGGCTGATGCTCTGTCTCGTTTTCAGTGGGACAGATTCCGTTCGTTAGCCCCGATGGCAGAGGTACAAGGCAAGAAGTGTCCGGATTTTCTGTGGTCACTGCCAGTGACACCGCATACGCTCTGATAGAACGGTCTGTGGGTGTAAGCACATGGCAGAGGTACCAGTCAGCATGGAGGGAATGGGAAGACTTGTGTGCTCTAGTGGCACATGATGCCAGTGTACATGACAATGTTTCCTTGTTGTTATTTTACATTAGCAGGGCCTTTGTGGACGGTACTTCATTGTCCAGTATTGATAGTAAAATGTCTGGATTAGCTTTTTGGTTTAAGTTGCACGACTTCACTGATTACACAAAGCATTTTTTAGTTAAGCAGGCCCTAAAGGGTTACAGGAAAAGTTGTAAGAAGACCAGAGATAAACGGCGTCCGATTTCTTTCCAGTTATTGCAGCAGATACTGAGTGTACTAGGCCGAGTCTGGAGCAGTCCGTTTGAAGTGTTACTCTTTAGTTGTGCATTCACACTGGCCTTCTTTGGAGCTTTTAGAAGTTAGTGTCGAGTAGCTCCACCAGAAGTGGGGGTCTACAAGCTGAGGACATGCATCAGTACACAGACAGACGGGGTCTACAAGACGAGGACGTGCATCAGTACACAGACAGAGGGGGTCTACAAGCTGAGGACATGCATCAGTACACAGACAGATTGGAATGTTTTCTGGCAAAGTCAAAAACTGATCAACAGGGTAGAGGAAAATGGATCACATTGTTTCCTTTAAGCGGTTCCAGGGCCTGCCCGGTCATCTGTTTTAGAAACTATGTCTTAAGAAGGCCAAATATCCAAAGTTCATTACTAATTCATGAGGATTGTAAGTCATTGTCACAATTTCAATTCACAGCAGTTCTTAAAAAATGCCTGACAATATTGGGAGAGTCTCCAAACGCATTCACTTCACACTCATTTAGGATAGGAGCAGCCACAGAAGCTGCTAGATGGGGCTTAGGGCCTGACATAGTTAAAAAAATCGGGAGATGGGAATCGAGCAGATTTAAGAGCTACATTAGATTACATTTATTATAAATGGCGTACATGTATATATATATATATGTGTACATTTTGGCAATCTTATAGTAGTTGTGTCTTCATTTAGACAATTGTGTGATAATTGTGTTTTTTGTTTTTTGTTTTAGCTGAACAGCAATGCCTGGTTTGGATCATGGGACATTCATTTGTTTTTTGGGGGGCCTTACGTGCGGCAGTCAGGCCTAATGGCAAACAGTTGGGGTTGCCCAGTTCCTTGGCACGGGTGACATGGATAGGAAAGAGGGGAATGCAGTGGCATCAGCTGTTGAAAGAAATCCAGTATCATGTGGAGTTCTACCGCCCCCCGGGCGTCTTACTTATCCATTTAGGTGGTAATGATTTAGCAATAAGAACATCAAGACATTTAGTTAGGAACATAAAGCTCGATATGTTGAATTTATGGAGGTCTTACCCAGAAACAGTG
This sequence comes from Anomaloglossus baeobatrachus, assembly GCF_048569485.1. Taxonomy (NCBI): domain Eukaryota; kingdom Metazoa; phylum Chordata; class Amphibia; order Anura; family Aromobatidae; genus Anomaloglossus; species Anomaloglossus baeobatrachus. Next base: position 644,602,246 of record NC_134356.1, on the reverse strand, counting down.
GTGGTCTGGTCGGATATAGTAGCTAGACAAATGTGGAGAACAGCGCGATCAGTGGCTCGCATCAATAATACAAGGATAAAGGTTAATAAAAAAATAACAAAATTTGTGTTGGAAAACGGAGGGGTGGCCATACGTCACCAGATGCTTGAAAATACAATGGAACAATTTTGGAGAGATGATAAGGTACATCTTAATGACATTGGCATTGATATATGGATGTTGGGAATACAAGAAGGAGTAGAACGAGCCATTAAGTTGTGGAGGAACTCACTCTTGTAAGGTGTCACAAGAGCGAGTCTTGGCGGGATGTGGTTGTTTAAACCCCCTCTTTGTTGGTTGGAGAATTATGTTTTTAATGGGGTCCCTGGGCCAGAGCTCAGCGGACAGTGGAATATGGGTCCCTGGGGAGGAGCTCAGTGGACAGTGGAATAGATGGGTCCCTGGGGAGGAGCTCAGCGGACACAAGGAAAATGATCAAGGGGTATACCCAGATTCCCCCTTGAGCTAGGTGTACACGGCGGAGGGGGATATGGGGCTGGGATTTATAACAACCACATCTCTGGGCCGATAATCTTGTTTTTTCTTGTTGATGTTTTTTCTTATAAAAAATAAAGGGCTGCTGTGGCCAAAATTTTAATCCATGTCACGCAGTGTGTGGTGTCTTATTTATTAGGTTACCAGGAGCGCAATTCACTAGTCCATCAGTCAAGCAGAGTGAAGGCAGATAGCCGTAACGTACATGACTGAGGCAGTGATAGATCCAGGAAAGGGTTAAGGAGTAAGGGATGGGGGTTTTACCTAAGGAATGCGGTGGGGGGGGGGTGAGTGAGCAGGAGGAGAGACGGGGGCAGGGGCCATATAAGAGATAGGTCCCATGTTAAGGTGCCATTCCTTTGTCCTGGACTCAAAGACTGAACCAGCAGTTGTCCCACCCACCCTCCCTACAATAAAGGAAAATGTATCAATATCAGGACTTTGCAACACTGTCAATATCTAACAATGTTTTGGTATTCGTACCGTTAATGATTGTTGTACGTATACCCTCTTTCACTTGTAAAGCGCCATGGAATAAATGGCGCTATAATAATAAATAATAATAATAATAAAGTATTCAACATCATCGGTATTTTATCAACATTATTAGTATTGTATCAATTGTTATCAGTAATGTATCCAAATTGACAATGTCATATCAACATATTAATATTGTATTAACTTTTTAATATTGTATGTTACAGCAGCATTTGGCGGCGGGATGTGGTTGTTTAAACCCCCTCTTTGTTGGTTGGAGAATTATGTTTTTAATGGGGTCCCTGGGCCAGAGCTCAGCGGACAGTGGAATATGGGTCCCTGGGGAGGAGCTCAGTGGACAGTGGAATAGATGGGTCCCTGGGGAGGAGCTCAGCGGACACAAGGAAAATGATCAAGGGGTATACCCAGATTCCCCCTTGAGCTAGGTGTACACGGCGGAGGGGGATATGGGGCTGGGATTTATAACAACCACATCTCTGGGCCGATAATCTTGTTTTTTCTTGTTGATGTTTTTTCTTATAAAAAATAAAGGGCTGCTGTGGCCAAAATTTTAATCCATGTCACGCAGTGTGTGGTGTCTTATTTATTAGGTTACCAGGAGCGCAATTCACTAGTCCATCAGTCAAGTGCTCATCATATAGTGTATAGTGCTCATCATGTAGTTTATAGTGCTCATCATGTAGTGTATAGTGCTCATCATATAGTGTATAGTGCTCATCATATAGTGTATAGTGCTCATCATATAGCGTATAGTGCTCATCATATAGTGTATAGTGCTCATCATATAGTGTATAGTGCTCATCATATAGCGTATAGTGCTCATCATATAGTGCTCATCATATAGTGTATAGTGCTCATCATATAGCGGATAGTGCTCATCATATAGTGTATAGTGCTCATCATATAGCGTATAGTGCTCATCATATAGTGCTCATCATATAGTGTATAGTGCTCATCATATAGTGTATAGTGCTCATCATATAGTGCTCATCATATAGTGTATAGTGCTCATCATATAGTGTATAGTGCTCATCATATAGTGCTCATCATATAGTGTATAGTGCTCATCATATTGCGTATAGTACTCATCATATAGTGTATAGTGCTCATCATATAGCGTATAGTGCTCATCATATAGTGTATAGTGCTCATCATATAGCGGATAGTGCTCATCATATAGTGTATAGTGCTCATCATATTGCGTATAGTGCTCATCATATAGTGTATAGTGCTCCTCATATAGCGTATAGTGCTCATCATATAGTGTATAGTGCTCATCATATAGTGTATAGTGCTCCTCATATAGTGTATAGTGCTCATCATATAGTGTATAGTGCTCATCATATAGTGTATAGTGCTCATCATATAGTGTATAGTGCTCATCATGTAGTGTATAGTGCTCATCATGTAGTGTATAGTGCTCATCATATAGTGTATAGTGCTCATCATATAGCGTATAGTGCTCATCATATAGTGTATAGTGCTCATCATATAGTGTATAGTGCTCATCATGTAGTGTATAGTGCTCATCATATAGTGTATAGTGCTCATCATATAGTGTATAGTGCTCATCATATAGTGTATAGTGCTCATCATATAGTGTATAGTGCTCATCATATAGTGTATAGTGCTCATCATATAGTGTATAGTGCTCATCATATAGTGTATAGTGCTCCTCATATAGCGTATAGTGCTCATATAGTGTATAGTGCTCATCATATAGTGTATAGTGCTCCTCATATAGTGTATAGTGCTCATCATATAGTGTATAGTGCTCATCATATAGTGTATAGTGCTCATCATATAGTGTATAGTGCTCATCATGTAGTGTATAGTTCTCATCATATAGTGTATAGTGCTCATCATATAGTGTATAGTGCTCATCATGTAGTGTATAGTGCTCATCATATAGCGTATAGTGCTCATCATATAGTGTATAGTGCTCATCATATAGTGTATAGTGCTCATCATATAGTGTATAGTGCTCATCATATAGCGGATAGTGCTCATCATATAGTGCTCATCATATAGTGTATAGTGCTCATCATATAGCGTATAGTGCTCATCATATAGTGCTCATCATATAGTGTATAGTGCTCATCATATAGTGCTCATCATATAGTGTATAGTGCTCATCATATAGTGTATAGTGCTCATCATATAGTGCTCATCATATAGTGTATAGTGCTCATCATATAGTGTATAGTGCTCATCATATAGTGCTCATCATATAGTGTATAGTGCTCATCATATAGCGTATAGTGCTCATCATATAGTGTATAGTGCTCATCATATAGTGTATAGTGCTCATCATATAGTGTATAGTGCTCCTCATATAGCGTATAGTGCTCATCATATAGTGTATAGTGCTCATCATATAGTGTATAGTGCTCCTCATATAGTGTATAGTGCTCATCATATAGTGTATAGTGCTCATCATATAGTGTATAGTGCTCATCATATAGTGTAAAGTGCTCATCATGTAGTGTATAGTGCTCATCATGTAGTGTATAGTGCTCATCATATAGTGTATAGTGCTCATCATATAGCGTATAGTGCTCATCATATAGTGTATAGTGCTCATCATATAGTGTATAGTGCTCATCATATAGTGTATAGTGCTCATCATGTAGTGTATAGTGCTCATCATATAGTGTATAGTGCTCATCATATAGTGTATAGTGCTCATCATATAGTGTATAGTGCTCCTCATATAGCGTATAGTGCTCATCATATAGTGTATAGTGCTCATCATATAGTGTATAGTGCTCATCATATAGTGTATAGTGCTCATCATATAGTGTATAGTGCTCATCATATAGTGTATAGTGCTCATCATATAGTGTATAGTGCTCATCATATAGCGTATAGTGCTCATCATATAGTGTATAGTGCTCATCATATAGTGTATAGTGCTCATCATATAGTGTATAGTGCTCCTCATATAGTGTATAGTGCTCATCATATAGTGTATAGTGCTCATCATATAGTGTATAGTGCTCATCATATAGTGTATAGTGCTCATCATATAGTGTATAGTGCTCATCATATAGTGTATAGTGCTCATCATATAGTGTATAGTGCTCATCATATAGTGTATAGTGCTCATCATATAGTGTATAGTGCTCATCATATAGCGTATAGTGCTCATCATATAGTGTATAGTGCTCATCATATAGTGTATAGTGCTCATCATATAGTGTATAGTGCTCATCATATAGTGTATAGTGCTCATCATATAGTGTATAGTGCTCATCATATAGCGTATAGTGCTCATTAGTGATGAGCGAGCATGCTTGTTACTACTCGGTACTCGCACGAGTATCACTGTACTCGGGCTACTCGGCGGGTACCGAGTAATCTCGCGATACTCGTGCTTTACTCGTGGTCTTCATCCCTGCATGTTGGCGCTCTTTTGAGAGCCAGCCCTCATGCAGGGATTGGCTGGCAGACCACTGCAATGCCACAGCCCTGTTAGTTGTGGAATTGCAGTGATTGGCCGGCCTGCACAGCGTGACCGAGCCTTTATACCGGCCGGCGCGCTGTGCTCTGTACACAGCCATCTCATATTCCCTGCTTTCCACGCCCACAGGCGCCTATGATTGGTTGCAGTGAGACACGCCCCCACGCTGAGTGACAGGTGTCACACTGCACCCAATCACAGCAGCCGGTGGGCGTGTCTATACTGTGCAGTAAAATAAATAAATAATTAAAAAAAACGGCGTGCGGTCCCCCCAATTTTAATACCAGCCAGATAAAGCCATACAGCTGAAGGCTGGTATTCTCAGGATGGGGAGCTCCACGTTATGGGGGGCCCCCCACCCTAACAATATCAGTCAGCAGCTGCCCAGAATTGCCGCATACATTATATGCGACAGTTCTGGGGCTGTACCCGGCTCTTCCCGATTTACCCTAGTGCGTTGGCAAATCGGGGTAATAAGGAGTTAATGGCAGCCCATAGCTGCCACTAAATCCTAGATTAATCATGTCAGGCGTCTCCCCGAGATTCCTTCCATGATTAATCTGTAAATTACAGTTAAAAAACACACACACCCGAAAAATCCTTTATTAGAAATAAAAAACACTAACAAAGTCCCTCATTACCAATTTATTAACCCCGACAAACCCTCCATGTCCGGCGTACTCCACGGACTCCGGCGTCGCGTCCAGCTCTGCTGCATGGAAGTGACAGGAGCTGCAGAAGACACCGCCGCTCCGGTCACCTCCACGCAGCTAATGAAGGGAATAGCGCGATCAGCTGCTGTCAGTCAGGTAACTCCCGGCCACCGCTGGATCCAGCGGTGGCCGCGATTAACCTCAGTGACAGCAGCTGATCGCTATACTCACCTCAGTTGGTGCATGGAGCTGACTGGAGCGGCGGTGAGTAGCGCGATCAGCTGAGCTGTCACTGAGGTTACCCGCGGCCACCGCTGCATCCACCGCTGGATCCAGGTAACCTCAGTGACAGCTCAGCTGATCGCTATACTCATCTCATTAGCTGCGTGGAGGTGACCGGAGCGGCGGTGTATTCTGCAGCTCCTGTCACTTCCATGCAGCAGAGCTGGACGCGACGCTGGAGGACTGTGGAGTACGCCGGACATGGAGGGTTTGTCGGGGTTAATAAATTGGTAATGAGGGACTTTGTTAGTGTTTTTTATTTCTAATAAAGGATTTTTCGGGTGTGTGTGTTTTTTAACTGTAATTTACAGATTAATCATGGAAGGAATCTCGGGGAGACGCCTGACATGATTAATCTAGGATTTAGTGGCAGCTATGGGCTGCCATTAACTCCTTATTACCCCGATTTGCCAACGCACTAGAGTAAATCGGGAAGAGCCGGGTACAGCCCCAGAACTGTCGCATCTAATGTATGCGGCAATTCTGGGCGGCTGCTGACTGATATTGTTAGGGTGGGGGGCTCCCCATAACGTGGAGCTCCCCATCCTGAGAATACCAGCCTTCAGCCGTATGGCTTTATCTGGCTGGTATTAAAATTGGGGGGACCGCACGCCGTTTTTTTTAATTATTTAATTATTTATTTCACTGCACAGTATACACACACCGGCTGCTGTGATTGGGTGCAGTGAGACAGCTGTCACTCAGTGTGGGAGCGTGTCTCACTGCAACCAATCATAGGCGCCGAAAAGCAGGAAAGCAGAGAATACGAGATTGATTAATGAGCGGCCGGCTTTTTCAAAAGAGGAAAAGCCACCGGAGTTTGAACAGCCGTGCAGCGCCGCGCCGGTGATCGGGGAACGGTAAGTAAGAGAGAGGGGGGGGAACTGACCGACAGACTGTGAGAGGGGGACAGACAAGACAGAGAGAGACAGACCGACGGACTGAGGGAGATAGAATAAAAAAAAAAAAATGACCGACATCGCTAGTAAAAAGCACAAAACGTGCGTTTTGGACATCGGAGTGCCACACAAGGTTTTCATGTAAAATCTTTCATGTATTAATCTCAAAAAGTAACATACACCAGCTCTATCTCACTATTGGGTATGTGCCCTTAACATTTCCGCCATGAAAATTCATTTTGGTGTCATTTTGGAAGGTTTTCTGGTGAGTCCGTAAAAATGGCGTAAAACTTGGACAAAATTGTTCACAGCTGTGACTTTTGAGTGATAAATGCTTCAATGGGTCTTCCCCATGCTGATGCCATGTCATTTGAGCACTCTTCTGAGACTTTTGTGACATTTTTAGGGTTTCTACATGCTGCCGGGGGGTCATTTCACAAAAATACTCGGGTCTCCCATAGGATAACATTGGGCTCGGTGCTCGGGCCGAGTACACGAGTATCTTGGGAGGCTCGGCCCGAGCTTCGAGCACCCGAGCTTTTTAGTACTCGCTCATCACTAGTGCTCATCATATAGTGTATAGTGGTCATCATATAGTGTATAGTGCTCATCATATAGTGTATAGTGCTCATCATGTAGTGTATAGTGCTCATCATATAGTGTATAGTGCTCATCATATAGTGTATAGTGCTCATCATATAGTGTATAGTGCTCATCATATAATGTATAGTGCTCATCATATAGTGTATAGTGCTCATCATATAGTGTATAGTGCTCATCATATAGTGTATAGTGCTCATCATATAGTGTATAGTGCTCCTCATATAGCGTATAGTGCTCATCATATAGTGTATAGTGCTCATCATATAGTGTATAGTGCTCATCATATAGTGTATAGTGCTCATCATGTAGTGTATAGTGCTCATCATATAGCGTATAGTGCTTATCATATAGCGTATAGTGCTCATCATATAGTGTATAGTGCTCATCGTATAGTGCTCATCATATAGTGTATAGTGCTCATCATGTAGTGTATAGTGCTCATCATATAGTGTATAGTGCTCATCATATAGTGTATAGTGCTCATCATATAGTGTATAGTGCTCATCATATAGTGTATAGTGCTCATCATGTAGTGTATAGTGCTCATCATGTAGTGTATAGTGCTCATCATGTAGTGTATAGTGCTCATCATATAGTGTATAGTGCTCATCATATAGCGTATAGTGCTCCTCATATAGTGTATAGTGCTCCTCATATAGTGTATAGTGCTCATCATATAGTGTATAGTGCTCATCATATAGTGTATAGTGCTCATCATATAGTGTATAGTGCTCATCATATAGTGTATAGTGCTCATCATATAGTGTATAGTGCTCATCATATAGCGTATAGTGCTCATCATATAGTGCTCATCATATAGTGTATAGTGCTCATCATATAGCGGATAGTGCTCATCATATAGTGTATAGTGCTCATCATATAGCGTATAGTGCTCATCATATAGTGCTCATCATATAGTGTATAGTGATCATCATATAGTGCTCATCATATAGTGTATAGTGCTCATCATATAGTGTATAGTGCTCATCATATAGTGCTCATCATATAGTGTATAGTGCTCATCATATAGTGTATAGTGCTCATCATATAGTGTATAGTGCTCATCATATTGCGTATAGTACTCATCATATAGTGTATAGTGCTCATCATATAGCGTATAGTGCTCATCATATAGTGTATAGTGCTCATCATATAGCGGATAGTGCTCATCATATAGTGTATAGTGCTCATCATATAGTGTATAGTGCTCATCATATAGTGTATAGTGCTCATCATGTAGTGTATAGTGCTCATCATATAGTGTATAGTGCTCCTCATATAGCGTATAGTGCTCATCATATAGCGTATAGTGCTCATCATGTAGTGTATAGTGCTCATCATGTAGTGTATAGTGCTCATCATATAGTGTATAGTGCTCATCATATAGCGTATAGTGCTCATCATATAGTGTATAGTGCTCCTCATATAGCGTATAGTGCTCATCATATAGTGTATAGTGCTCATCATATAGTGTATAGTGCTCCTCATATAGTGTATAGTGCTCATCATATAGTGTATAGTGCTCATCATATAGTGTATAGTGCTCATCATATAGTGTATAGTGCTCATCATATAGTGTATAGTGCTCATCATGTAGTGTATAGTGCTCATCATATAGTGTATAGTGCTCATCATATAGCGTATAGTGCTCATCATATAGTGTATAGTGCTCATCATATAGCGTATAGTGCTCATCATATAGCGTATAGTGCTCATCATATAGTGTATAGTGCTCATCATATAGTGTATAGTGCTCCTCATATAGCGTATAGTGCTCATCATATAGCGTATAGTGCTCATCATATAGTGTATAGTGCTCATCATATAGCGTATAGTGCTTATTATATAGCGTATAGTGCTCATCATATAGCGTATAGTGCTCATCATATAGTGTATAGTGCTCATCATATAGTGTATAGTGCTCATCATATAGTGTATAGTGCTCATCATATAGTGTATAGTGCTCATCATATAGCGTATAGTGCTCATCATATAGCGTATAGTGCTCATCATATAGCGTATAGTGCTCATCATATAGCGTATAGTGCTCATCATATAGTGTATAGTGCTCATCATATAGTGTATAGTGCTCATCATATAGTGTATAGTGCTCATCATGTAGTGTATAGTGCTCATCATATAGTGTATAGTGCTCATCATATAGCGTATAGTGCTCATCATATAGTGTATAGTGCTCATCATATAGCGTATAGTGCTCATCATATAGCGTATAGTGCTCATCATATAGTGTATAGTGCTCATCATATAGTGTATAGTGCTCCTCATATAGCGTATAGTGCTCATCATATAGCGTATAGTGCTCATCATATAGTGTATAGTGCTCATCATATAGCGTATAGTGCTTATTATATAGCGTATAGTGCTCATCATATAGCGTATAGTGCTCATCATATAGTGTATAGTGCTCATCATATAGTGTATAGTGCTCATCATATAGTGTATAGTGCTCATCATATAGCGTATAGTGCTTATCATATAGCGTATAGTGCTCATCATATAGCGTATAGTGCTCATCATATAGCGTATAGTGCTCATCATATAGCGTATAGTGCTCATCATATAGCGTATAGTGCTCATCATATAGCGTATAGTGCTCATCATATAGCGTATAGTGCTCATCATATAGCGTATAGTGCTCATCATATAGCGTATAGTGCTCATCATATAGCGTATAGTGCTCATCATATAGCGTATAGTGCTCATCATATAGTGTATAGTGCTCATCATATAGCGTATAGTGCTCATCATATAGCGTATAGTGCTCATCATATAGCGTATAGTGCTCATCATATAGCGTATAGTGCTCATCATATAGTGTATAGTGCTCATCATATAGTGTATAGTGCTCATCATATAGTGTATAGTGCTCATCATATAGTGTATAGTGCTCATCATATAGCGTATAGTGCTCATCATATAGTGTATAGTGCTCATCATATAGCAGAGTGAAGGCAGATAGCCGTAACGTACATGACTGAGGCAGTGATAGATCCAGGAAAGGGTTAAGGAGTAAGGGATGGGGTTTTTACCTAAGGAATGTGGTGGGGGGTCAGCGAGCAGGAGGAGAGATGGGGGGCAGGGGCCATATAAGAAATAGGTCCCATGTTAAGGTGTCATTCCTTTGTCCTGGACTCAAAGACTGAACCAGCAGTTTGGATGCCTTGCTGAAGACTGTTCAGGCTGCGGCTTTGACGTGTAGGCCCGAATGGATTCAGGCCCAGCTAGACGAATTGCTGAAGAGTGCCCGGGATACAGCATCTGTCCCTTCTGAACTTTCTGAACATCAAACTCTAAGAAGATTAAGACCTCCTGAGAGACTAACTTCTGAAATGGCCAATAGGACTCACAATAGGATCATAAGTCCTTCTGTTACTTCTAGGAAAAGAGCAAAGCGCAGCACGGCCTCTGATCCTTCTTACAAACCAGGAAGGAAACTACAGTACAAGAATAACAAGGTACAGAGAAAAGAGCCAGATCATCTAACCAGAGAGACACCAAGAAGCGCAAGGAGAAAGTCCAGCTCTACTGAGGTGCCAGCCAGAGAAGCAGCCACACAAGCTACAACTGACGTGACGACAGCCCACCATGAATCCTTAGAACTTCCTCAACAATCTTTGCATCATTCTAGAGGACATCATACGGCCTCACCCCAGGAACTGAACCAACACGGGGGGATGGGCTTAGGACACACAACATTTCCGGATCCGGGTTCTCATTACACGAGGAGTGGTAGGAATCCAAAAAGACAACTGCGCAAAAGTACTTTAACCAGACAAAGACTTCATCGGCCGGCTCAGGATGTGAGTCAAGCAATAAATCTACAGCTACAAGACTCAGAAGAGATTTATTTTGTTACATGAATTCTATCGGGGAGGCGCACCGTGTGTATGGAGGTTTAGCATGGCTGCGCTATGATGAGCAGTTTCGCCAACGAAAGGCTGGTCGCCAAGGGATTCTTTGGGATCACAAAGATATTGGTTTATGGATGCGTCTCATGACAGCGCCACGTGGGGTTAATCAGCCCTTTCAGGGCTATGTCGGCAGATCATCAGCAATCGGATTGTCGGCAGCAAACAGAAAAGGTTGCTGCTGGCAGTTCAATGATAGCCAGTGCAGATTCGGAAACACATGCAGGTACAGACATGAATGCACCTTCTGTAGTGGAAACCATAGCCTATCAAAATGCTTTAAACGAAATAAAACCCCAACAGCAGAGATTAACCAAAAAGGGGGAAACCCCAATTAGACTCGGGGAGATGGTGGGCTATCTAAGCAGGTACCCAGATAGAAAAGCAGCACAATTGCTGGGGGAGGGTTTCTCAGAAGGTTTTAAGATCCCATCTACTTCAGGCCCATTAACCTGTTCTCGTAACCTTGCTTCAGCTTATACATATTCTCACATTATCTCCACAAAACTAAACAAAGAAATTGACCTGGGCCGCATGGCAGGCCCATTCACCAAAATGCCAATAGAAAACTTAAGAGTCTCTCCATTGGGAGTGGTCCCAAAGAAGGAACCCAATAAGTTTAGGCTGATCCATCATCTGTCCTTCCCTCATGGAAGCTCAGTTAATGATGGAATCGATCAGGAACTTTGCACAGTCTCGTATACTTCATTTGATACAGCGATTGCATGGGTTCAGAAGTACGGCAGAGGAGCTTTAATGGCAAAAACAGACATTGAAGCTGCCTTTAGACTCTTACCAGTCCATCCAGAAAGCTTCCATCTCTTGGGTTGTCAGTGGCAGGGAAGGTTTTATGTAGACTTGTGTTTACCGATGGGCTGCTCCATCTCATGCTCCTTGTTTGAATCATTTAGCACATTTTTGGAGTGGGTAGTAAAGAAGGAAGCCGGCATGCGTTCTGTCCTGCATTATCTAGATGATTTCCTATGTATAGGTCCACCAAAGTCATTTGTTTGTGCTTCATTATTGTCAGCGATTCAGTCGGTTTTTAAGCGTTTCGGAGTACCGTTAGCATCAGATAAAACAGAAGGCCCGTCTACACTTATCAAGTTTTTAGGAATTTTGATTGACAGTGAGACAATGGAGTGCAGATTACCGGATGACAAGGTCAGTGATCTGCTGGAGGCAGTCAGAGAAGCTAGATCTCACCGTAAGATCAGATTAAAGGATCTACAATCGCTGTTAGGAAAAATGAACTTTGCGTGTCGCATTATTCCAATGGGTAGAGTTTTTTGTAGGCGCCTAGCTGCAGCTACCTCAGGCATAACCTTTCCACATCACTTTGTGCGGCTGGCTAGAACATTAAAGGACGATCTGGCGGTATGGGAACAGTTCTTAATGGAGTTTAATGGGAGGTCATTGTGGATCAGACCACCGGTTTCAAATTTTGATCTAGACATCCACACTGATGCAGCGGGGTCAACTGGTTTTGGTGCATATTGTTCTGGACAGTGGTGTGCAGATAGGTGGCCAGAGAGTTGGAGAAACAATGGGTTAACACGAAACTTAGTACTCCTTGAATTGTTCCCCATAGTGGTTGCTTGTGAAATTTGGTGCAATATTTTCCAAAACCGAAAAGTGAGATTTCATTGTGATAATTTGGGAGTTGTAGAAGTCATCAACAAACAATCAGCTTCTTCCCTGCCTGTTGTTACGTTGCTGCGTCATCTAGTGCTGCGCTGTTTAAAGTCACATTGTCAGATTACAGCTGTGCATGTCCCCGGTGTTTGCAATTCTGTGGCTGATGCTCTGTCTCGCAGTGGGACAGATTCCGTTCGTTAGCCCCGATGGCAGAGGTACAAGGCAAGAAGTGTCCGGATTTTCTGTGGTCACTGCCAGTGACACCGCATACGCTCTGATAGAACGGTCTGTGGGTGTAAGCACATGGCAGAGGTACCAGTCAGCATGGAGGGAATGGGAAGACTTGTGTGCTCTAGTGGCACATGATGCCAGTGTACATGACAATGTTTCCTTGTTGTTATTTTACATTAGCAGGGCCTTTGTGGACGGTACTTCATTGTCCAGTATTGATAGTAAAATGTCTGGATTAGCTTTTTGGTTTAAAGGCCCCGTCACACTAAGCAACATCGCTAGCAACATCGCTGGTAACGAACAACTTTTGTGACGTTGCTAGCGATGTTGCTGTGTGTGACATCCAGCAACAACCTGGCCCCTGCTGTGAGGTCGTTGGTTGTTGCTGAATGTCCTGGGCCATTTTTTAGTTGTTGCTGTCCTGCTGTGAAGCACAGATCGCTGTGTGTGACAGCGAGACAGCAACAACTAATGTGCAGTGAGCAGGGAGCCGGCTTCTGCTGAGGCTGGTAACTAATGTAAACATCGGGTAACCAAGAAGCCCTGTCCTTGGTTACCCGATATTTACCTTTGATACCAGACTCCTCCGCTCTCACTGCCTGTGCTGCCGGCTCCTGCTCTGTGCACAGATAGCTGCAGCACACATCAGGCAATTAACCCGATGTGTGCTGTAACTAGGAGAGCAAGGAGCCAGCACTAAGCAGTGTGCGCTGCTCCCTGCTCTGTGCACATTTAGCTGCAGCACACATCGGGTTAATTAACCTGATGTGTGCTGTAACTAGGAGACTGGGGGCTTGTCACTGGTTGCTGGTGAGCTCACCAGCAACTTGTGTAGCCACGCTCCAGCGATCCCTGCCAGGTCAGGTTGCTGGTGGGATCGCTGGAGCGTCGCAGTGTGACAGCTCACCAGCAACCTCCTAGCAACTTACCAGCGATCCCTATCGTTGTTGGGATCGCTGGTAAGTTGCTTAGTGTGACTGGACCTTTAGTTGCACGACTTCACTGATTACACAAAGCATTTTTTAGTTAAGCAGGCCCTAAAGGGTTACAGAAAAAGTTGTAAGAAGACCAGAGATAAACGGCGTCCGATTTCTTTCCAGTTATTACAGCAGATACTGAGTGTACTAGGCCGAGTCTGTAGCAGTCCGTTTGAAGTGTTACTCTTTAGTTGTGCATTCACACTGGCCTTTTTTTGGAGCTTTTAGAATCAGCGAGTTAGTGTCGAGTAGCTCCACCAGAAGTGGGGGTCTACAAGCCGAGGACGTGCATCAGTACACAGACAGATTGGAATGTTTTCTGGCAAAGTCAAAAACTGATCAACAGGGTAGAGGAAAATGGATCACATTGTTTCCTTTAAGCGGTTCCAGGGCCTGCCCGGTCATCTGTTTTAGAAACTATGTCTCAATAAGGTCAAATATCCAAGGTTCATTACTAATTCATGAGGATTGTAAGTCATTGTCACAATTTCAATTCACAGCAGTTCTTAAAAAATGCCTGACAATATTGGGAGAGTCTCCAAACGCATTCACGTCACACTCATTTAGGATAGGAGCAGCCACAGAAGCTGCTAGATGGGGCTTAGGGCCTGACATAGTTAAAAAAATCGGGAGATGGGAATCGAGCAGATTTAAGAGTTACATTAGATTACATTTATTATAGATGGCGTACATGTATATATATATGTGTACATTTTGGTAATCTTATAGTAGTTGTGTCTTCATTTAGACAATTGTGTGATAATTGTGTTTTGTTTTTTGTTTTAGCTGAACAGCAATGCCTGGTTTGGATCATGGGACATTCATTTGTTTTTTGGGGGGCCTTACGTGCAGCAGTCAGGCCTAATGGTAAACAGTTGGGGTTGCCCAGTTCCTTGGCACGGGTGACATGGATAGGAAAGAGGGGAATGCAGTGGCATCAGCTGTTAAAAGAAATCCAGTATCATGTGGAGTTCTACCGCCCCCCGGACGTCTTACTTATCCATTTAGGTGGTAATGATTTAGCAATAAGAACATCAAGACATTTAGTTAGGAACATAAAGCTCGATATGTTGAATTTATGGAGGTCTTACCCAGAAACAGTGGTGGTCTGGTCGGATATAGTAGCTAGACAAATGTGGAGAACAGCGCGATCAGTGGCTCGCATCAATAATACAAGGATAAAGGTTAATAAAAAAATAACAAAATTTGTGTTGGAAAACGGAGGGGTGGCCATACGTCACCAGATGCTTGAAAATACAAAGGAACATTTTTGGAGAGATGATAAGGTACATCTTAATGACATTGGCATTGATATATGGATGTTGGGAATACAAGAAGGAGTAGAACGAGCCATTAAGTTGTGGAGGAACTCACTCTTGTAAGGTGTCACAAGAGCGAGTCTTGGCGGGATGTGGTTGTTTAAACCCCCTCTTTGTTGGTTGGAGAATTATGTTTTTAATGGGGTCCCTGGGCCAGAGCTCAGCGGACAGTGGAATATGGGTCCCTGGGGAGGAGCTCAGTGGACAGTGGAATAGATGGGTCCCTGGGGAGGAGCTCAGCGGACACAAGGAAAATGATCAAGGGGTATACCCAGATTCCCCCTTGAGCTAGGTGTACACGGCGGAGGGGGATATGGGGCTGGGATTTATAACAACCACATCCCTGGGCCGATAATCTTGTTTTTCTTGTTGATGTTTTTTCTTATAAAAAATAAAGGGCTGCTGTGGCCAAAATTTTAATCCATGTCACGCAGTGTGTGGTGTCTTATTTATTAGGTTACCAGGAGCGCAATTCACTAGTCCATCAGTCAAGTGCTCATCATATAGCGTATAGTACTCATCATATAATGTATAGTGCTCATAATATAGTGTATAGTGCTCATCATATAGTGTATAGTGCTTATCATATAGTGTATAGTGCTCATCATATAGTGTATAGTACTCATCATATAATGTATAGTGCTCATCATATAGTGTATAGTGCTCATCATATAGTGTATAGTGCTCATCATATAATGTATAGTGCTCATAATATAGTGTATACTGCTCATCATATAGTGTATAGTGCTTATCATATAGTGTATAGTGCTCATCATATAGCGTATAGTACTCATCATATAATGTATAGTGCTCATCATATAGTGTATAGTGCTCATCATATAGTGTATAGTGCTCATCATATAGTGTATAGTGCTCATCATATAATGTATAGTGCTCATCATATAGTGTATAGTGCTCATCATATAGTGTATAGTGCTCATCATATAGTGTATAGTGCTCATCATATAGTGTATAGTGCTCATCATATAGTGTATAGTGCTCATCATATAATGTATAGTGCTCATCATATAGTGTATAGTGCTCATAATATAGTGTATAGTGCTTATCATATAGTGCTCATCATATAATGTATAGTGCTCATAATATAGTGTATAGTGCTCATCATATAGCGTATAGTGCTCATCATATAATGTATAGTGCTCATAATATAGTGTATAGTGCTCATCATATAATGTATAGTGCTCATTATATAGTGTATAGTGCTTATCATATAGTGTATAGTGGTCATCATATAGCGTATAGTGCTCATCATATAGCGTATAGTGTTCCTCATATAGTGTATAGTGCTCATCATATAGTGTATAGTGCTCATCATATAGCGTATAGTGCTCATCATATAGTGTATAGTGGTCATCATATAGTGTATAGTGCTCATCATATAGTGTATAGTGCTCATCATATAGTGTATAGTGGTCATCATATAGTGTATAGTGCTCATCATATAGTGTATAGTACTCATCATATAGTGTATAGTGCTCATCATATAGTGTATAGTACTCATCATATAGCGTATAGTGCTCATCATATAATGTATAGTGCTCATCATATAGTGTATAGTGCTCATCATATAATGTATAGTGCTCATCATATAGCGTATAGTGCTCATAATATAGTGTATAGTGCTCATCATATAGTGTATAGTGCTCATCATATAGCGTATAGTACTCATCATATAATGTATAGTGCTCATAATATAGTGTATAGTGCTCATCATATAGTGTATAGTGCTCATCATATAGTGTATAGTGCTTATCATATAGTGTATAGTGCTCATCATATAGCGTATAGTACTCATCATATAATGTATAGTGCTCATAATATAATGTATAGTGCTCATCATATAGTGTATAGTGCTCATCATATAGTGTATAGTGCTCATCATATAGTGTATAGTGCTCATCATATAATGTATAGTGCTCATAATATAGTGTATACTGCTCATCATATAGTGTATAGTGCTTATCATATAGTGTATAGTGCTCATCATATAATGTATAGTGCTCATCATATAGCGTATAGTGCTCATCATATAGCGTATAGTGCTCATCATATAGTGTATAGTGCTCATCATATAATGTATAGTGCTCATCATATAGTGTATAGTGCTCATCATATAGTGTATAGTGCTCATTATATAATGTATAGTGCTCATCATATAGTGTATAGTGCTCATCATATAGTGTATAGTGCTCATTATATAATGTATAGTGCTCATCATATAGTGTATAGTGCTCATCATATAGTGTATAGTGCTCATCATATAATTTATAGTGCTCATCATATAGTGTAGAGTGCTCATCATATAGTGTAGAGTGCTCATCATATAGTGTATAGTGCTCATCATATAGTGTATAGTGCTCATCATATAGTGTATAGTGCTTATCATATAGTGTATAGTGCTCATTATATAATGTATAGTGCTCATCATATAGTGTATATTGCTCATCATATAGTGTATAGTGCTCATCATATAATGTATAGTGCTCATCATATAGTGTATAGTGCTCATCATATAGTGTATAGTGCTCATTATATAATGTATAGTGCTCATCATATAGTGTATAGTGCTCATCATATAGTGTATAGTGCTCATTATATAATGTATAGTGCTCATCATATAGTGTATAGTGCTCATCATATAGTGTATAGTGCTCATCATATAATGTATAGTGCTCATCATATAGTGTATAGTGCTCATCATATAGCGTATAGTGCTCATTATATAATGTATAGCGCTCATCATATAGTGTATAGTGCTCATCATATAGTGTATAGTGCTCATCATATAGCGTATAGTGCTCATTATATAATGTATAGCGCTCATCATATAGTGTATAGTGCTCATCATATAATGTATAGTGCTCATCATATAGTGTATAGTGCTCATCATATAGCGTATAGTACTCATCATATAATGTATAGTGCTCATCATATAGTGTATAGTGCTCATCATATAGTGTATAGTGCTCATCATATAGCGTATAGTGCTCATCATATAGTGTATAGTGCTCATCATATAGTGTATAGTGCTCATCATATAGCGTATAGTACTCATCATATAATGTATAGTGCTCATCATATAGTGTATAGTGCTCATCATATAGTGTATAGTGCTCATTATATAATGTATAGTGCTCATCATATAGTGTATAGTGCTCATCATATAGTGTAGAGTGCTCATCATATAGTGTAGAGTGCTCATTATATAGTGTATAGTGCTCATTATATAATGTATAGTGCTCATCATATAGTGTATAGTGCTCATCATATAGTGTATAATGCTCATCATATAATTTATAGTGCTCATCATATAGTGTATAGTGCTCATCATATAGTGTATAGTGCTTATCATATAGTGTATAGTGCTCATTATATAATGTATAGTGCTCATCATATAGTGTATAGTGCTCATCATATAGTGTATAATGCTCATCATATAATTTATAGTGCTCATCATATAGTGTATAGTGCTCATCATATAGTGTATAGTGCTCATCATATAGTGTATAGTGCTCATCATATAGTGTATAGTGCTTATAATATAGTGTATAGTGCTCATTATATAATGTATAGTGCTCATCATATAGTGTATATTGCTCATCATAGTGTATAGTGCTCATCATATAATGTATAGTGCTCATCATATAGTGTATAGTGCTCATCATATAGTGTATAGTGCTCATTATATAATGTATAGTGCTCATCATATAGTGTATAGTGCTCATCATATAGTGTATAGTGCTCATTATATAATGTATAGTGCTCATCATATAGTGTATAGTGCTCATCATATAGTGTATAGTGCTCATCATATAGTGTATAGTGCTCATCATATAATGTATAGTGCTCATCATATAGTGTATAGTGCTCATCATATAGTGTATAGTGCTCATCATATAGCGTATAGTTCTCATCATATAATGTATAGTACTCATCATATAGTGTATAGTGCTCATCATATAGTGTATAGTGCTCATTATATAATGTATAGTGCTCATCATATAGTGTATAGTGCTCATCATATAGCGTATAGTACTCATCATATAATGTATAGTGCTCATCATATAGTGTATAGTGCTCATCATATAGTGTATAGTGCTCATCATATAGTGTATAGTGCTCATCATATAGCGTATAGTTCTCATCATATAATGTATAGTACTCATCATATAGTGTATAATGCTCATTATATAATGTATAGTGCTCATCATATAGTGTATAGTGCTCATCATATAGTGTATAGTGCTCATCATATAGTGTATAGTGCTCATCATATAGTGTATAGTGCTCATCATATAGTGTATAATGCTCATTATATAATGTATAGTGCTCATCATATAGTGTATAGTGCTCATCATATAGTGTATAGTGCTCATCATATAGTGTATAGTGCTCATCATATAGTGTATAGTGCTCATCATATAGCGTATAGTGCTCATCATATAGTGTATAGTGCTCATCATATAGTGTATAGTGCTCATCATATAGTGTATAGTGCTCATCATATAGTGTATAGTGCTCATCATATAGTGTATAGTGCTCATCATATAGTGTATAGTGCTTATCATATAGTGTATAGTGCTCATCATATAGCGTATAGTGCTCATCATATAGCGTATAGTGCTCATCATATAGTGTATAGTGCTCATCATATAGTGTATAGTGCTCATCATATAATTTATAGTGCTCATCATATAGTGTATAGTGCTCATCATATAGTGTATAGTGCTCATCATATAGTGTATAGTGCTCATCATATAGTGTATAGTGCTCATTATATAATGTATAGTGCTCATCATATAGTGTATAGTGCTCATCATATAGTGTATAGTGCTCATCATATAATGTATAGTGCTCATCATATAGTGTATAGTGCTCATCATATAGCGTATAGTGCTCATTATATAATGTATAGCGCTCATCATATAGTGTATAGTGCTTATCATATAGTGTATAGTGCTCATCATATAATGTATAGTGCTTATCATATAGTGTATAGTGCTCATCATATAGTGTATAGTGCTCATCATATAGTGTATAGTGCTCATCATATAGTGTATAGTGCTCATCATATAGTGTATAGTGCTCATCATATAATGTATAGTGCTTATCATATAGTGTATAGTGCTCATCATATAGTGTATAGTGCTTATCATATAGCGTATAGTGCTCATCATATAGCGTATAGTGCTTATCATATAGTGTAGAGTGCTCATCATATAATGTATAGTGCTCATTATATAATGTATAGTGCTCATCATATAGCGTATAGTGCTCATCATATAGTGTATAGTGCTCATCATATAGTGTATAGTGCTCATTATATAATGTATAGTGCTCATCATATAATGTATAGTGCTCATTATATAATGTATAGTGCTCATCATATAGCGTATAGTACAGTGCTACCTATAAGCATATGCCACGTTTTTCCCATATAGATAGCAGCAACATTCCTTATATACTTCCGCTACATGACATGCCACTCCCAACTATCCACCACATGCTCCCCGAATACACTACTGCAACGTTATACATTTACCAAACCTTGTGAAAGTATTCACACCTTTGGTATTTTTTCTGTTTTGCTATCTCACTTTTTTTAGGGTTTGCATCAGATCATGTAAAGACCACGCTTATACTGTGAACATTTGTTTTACTTTTTATTGTGAAACAAACAACTAAAACGACAAAATAACTGAAAATTTCAGTGTGCATAACTATTCACCCCCTAAACTCAGTATTTTGTAGAGCCTCTTTTTGGATAAGTCTCGCATTGGATAAGTCTCTATGAGATTTCCACACCTTGCCTCTGGGATTTTTGCCTATTCCTCAAGGCAAAAGTGCTCCAGCTCCTCAAGTTAGGTGTTTTTCTCTGGTGAACAACAATCTGCAAGTCTGACCACAGACTCTCAATTGGATTAAGGTCAGGGCTGTGACCCAGCCGCTCCAATACAGTTACACATTTCCCCTTAAACCACTCGAGTGTTGCTTTAGCAGTATCTTTGGGTCATTGTCTTGTTGGAAAGTGAACCTCCATCCCAGTCTCAAATCACTGATAGATTGAAACAGATTTTGCTCAAGAATATCCATGTATTTCGCACCATCCATCTTCCCCTCAGTTCAGACCATTTTCCCTGTCCCTAAAGCATGATGCTGCCACCACAATGTTTCACTGTGGGGATGGTGTTCTTGTGATGATATGTGGCTTGTTGTTTTTTGCTCCAGACATAGCGTTTACCTTGGTGACCAAATAGTTGAACTTTGGTTTCATCTGACCACAGCACCTTCGTCCCTATATTTGTGAGTCTCCCACATGTCTTTTGGCAAAATGAAAACGAGCCTTCTAATTTTTGGCTGTATGTAAAGGCTTTTTTTCTGGCCACTCTTCCATAAAGCCAGCTATGTGGAGTGTACAGCTCATTGTAGTCATATGGACAGATACTACAGTCTCTGCTTGGGAACTCTGCAGCTCCTTCAGGGTTACCTTTGGTCTCTGATTAAAATTCCCTCCTTGCCCAGGCTGAGAGTTTCGGTGGGTGGCCCTCTCTCGTCAGGTTTGTTGTGGTACCATTTTCTTTCCATTCGATGATAATGGATTTGATGTTGGTTTGGGGGATCA
Source organism: Anomaloglossus baeobatrachus (assembly GCF_048569485.1). NCBI lineage: Eukaryota > Metazoa > Chordata > Amphibia > Anura > Aromobatidae > Anomaloglossus > Anomaloglossus baeobatrachus. The sequence goes on along the minus strand of NC_134356.1, from coordinate 644,580,577 downwards.
TCAGAGATTGGGACATTTTTTTTTTGGACCCAACCAGACTTGTACTTCTCACCATGCTGTCTCTGACTGGGTTGGAGATCTCCTTGGTCTTCATGAAGTTTTTCGGATATCTATTTGGTCTTCCTTGTGTTGTTTGGAGATCTCGTTTGTCTTCATGGTTTGGAGATCTCCTTTTTCATCATGGTGTTGTTTGGAGATCTTCTTTTTCTTCATGAGGTTGTTTGGAGATCTTCTTTTTCTTCATGGGGTTGTTTGGAGATCTTCTTTTTCTTCATGGGGTTTTGTGGAGATCTCATTGGTCTTCATGGTGTTGTTTGGAGATCTCCTTTTTCATCATGGTGTTGTTTGGAGATTTCATTGGTCTTCATGGTGTTGTGTAGAGATCTCATTGGTCTTCATGGGGTTGTTTGGAGATCTCCTTGGTCTTCATGGGGTTGTTTGGAGATTTTCTTAGTCTTCCTAGTGTTGTTTGGAGATCTCCATGGTCTTCAGGGTATTGTTTGGTTAAGGATACCTCTTGCTTAATGGTGTTGCAGCCTCAGTGGCCTTTCAGAAAATATATGTATGTACTGACAGCCCCCGGGACACTAAAGGGTACTTTACACGCTGCGACATCACTAGCGATTGCTAGCGATGTTGTGCGCAATTGCACCCGCCCCCGTCTTACGTGCGACATTTCGTGATCGCTGCCGTAGCGAACATTATCGCTACGACAGCGTCACACGGACATACCTTTTCAGCGACGACGCTGTGACCGCCGAACAATCCCTCCTTCAAGGGGGAGGTGCGATCGGCGTCATAGCGACATCACTAAGAGGCCGCCCAATAGGAGCGGAGGGGTGGAGATGAGCGGGATGTAACATCCCGCCAACCTCCTTCCTCATTGCCGGTGGACGCAGGTAAGGAGATGGTGGTCGTTCCTGCGGTGTCACACATAGCGATGTATGCTGCCGCAGGAACGACGAACAACATCGTACCTGTGCCAGCAACGATATATTAAGGAAAGGAGCGACGTGTCAACAATCACCGATTTTGATCGATTTTTCGATCGTTGATCGTCGCTCCTTGATGTCACACGCTGCGATGTCGCTGCCGGATGTGGGTCACTAACGACGTGACCCCGACGATATATCGTTACCGATATCGCAGCGTGTAAAACGCCCTCCCTGCACCAGAAATTTTTAGTGGCTTCATAGCAAAAAAGGTGAGTACATATGCACATGGCAATTTTGATTCATTTTATCCCATAAATTAAATTTTTGCCTATATTTTTCTCACTTCCTCAACTTATACTTTTTAGTGCTGATGCATCACACACAAACCGGATCACAAAAATATTTAAACTCATTTTCTAATGTAACAAAATAGGTAAAAAGCCAAGGGAGTGAATACTTTTGCAAGGCACTGTACATACATTGCCGCAACATAAGTACCTTAGACATGCTTCATATATAAAGTGCTCCAGTAATGCCCCATTTGAAGTACAAACACAACCCCACTACATAAGTACCCGCCACATGCTCCCTGTATACACTACTTCAAAATTCCCCAAAGTGTTGGCAGGAAAATATACACACATTATTTGTGTTTTTGAGTGCTACCACACCATGTGCGCGAGACTTCATAAATCTCATTCACTTTACCAATACTGTAAAATACGGCACTTTTTCCGTAGAATAAAAACCACGCCAAGAAGACAATGTGTGAACAAGTCCTAACTCTTTTACATTGATTTGCTATTCTTAAAGTACATTCTGGTAGATTCTTCTTAATTTGGCACTCGATAACCCCAGTGTAGGAGTGGATACTCTTGTACAGTTGCCTTTATTGCCACACTTCTTATATTTTTCTCTTCTTTTTTGGCTTACAGTTGTGCCACACCATGAGATCAAACAGGAATGTGAGGTGAGCACTGGACTTAGGAGTGTTGTTTTTATTGTCTTGTCTGCCCATCAGTATAAAGGCACCATCACACTAAGCGACGCTCCAGCGATTCCACTAGCGATCTGACCTGGCAGGGATCGCTGGAGCGTCGCTACATGGTCGCTGGTGAGCTGTCAAACATGCAGATCTCACCAGTGACCAGCCCCCAACCACCAGCGACGCGTAGAAGCGATGCTGCGCTTGGTAACTAAGGTAAATATCAGGTAACCAAGCGCTTGGTTACCCGATATTTACCTTGGTTACCAGCGCACACCGCTTAGCGTTGGCTCCCTGCACTCGTCGCCAGAGTACACATCGGGTTAATAAGCAAACCGCTTTGCTTATTTACCCGATGTGTACTCTGGCTACGTGTGCAGGGAGCAGGGAGCCGGCACTGGCAGTGTGAGAGCGGCGGACGCTAGTAACCAAGGTAAATATCAGGTAACCAAGCAAAGCCCTTCGCTTGGTTACCTGATATTTACCTTGGTTACAGCTTACCGCAGGCTGCCAGAAGCCGTCTCCCTGCACATTCAGATCGTTGCTCTCTCGCTGTCACACACAGCGATGTGTGCTTCACAGCGGGAGAGCAACGTCCAAAAAATGAACCAGCACTGTGTGTAACGAGCAGCGACCTCACAGCAGGCTTCAGGTCGCTGCTCAGTGTCACACACAGCGAGATCGCTAATGAGGTCACTGCTGCGTCACCAAAACCGTGACTCAGCAGCAATCTCGCTATGTGAGAAGTACCCCTAAGTGTCCCACCTAAAATTCTTAACCTATAGAGGTTTTCCTTTTGAGGCTAGCGTACAAGGTCTCGAACAATCATGAGAAATGGGGTGAATTTTAAAAATACATTTTTCAAAAATACCGTTGATGCTTATTGTCCATGAAGATATGGTGTAATTCAACATGACGTCTGTTGACCCCTTTTCATGACATATTAGAACATTGCAGGGAGTAGGTGGACCGCCATACCAACATAGAAGATCCCGCTGCTATTCCATTGGTTCTCCAGCCATGCAATTCCAAAGGGCCAGGGGGTTCCCTAAAGACCTAAAAAAAACACTGCAGCCTATCAAAAGGAACTAATTTTAAAGTGTTTTCTAAGTTTGAAAATCTAATTGTACATGGTAGGTCCCACAATGATGAGCTGATGTCCTGCTTCCCCTTTAAATCAAGAGCCAGGTTTTCCATAGATGAGAAAGCCACCAACAGATATCTCAGCCGGGGGCTTATTTCCAGGAGAACAAAGCAATTGTCAATTGGACATGCACGATTGACATCTCTGCTGACAATCAGTTGGACTCCCACCATCGTAGCCAATGGTTGACTGACCCTCTGAGAACTGACAGCAGGAACTGGACAAGTACAGTTGAAACGAGAAGTTTACATACATCTAATATATAAAGCTGAATGTGTGTGTGTATGTGTGTGTGTATGTCCGGGATTGGCATCCGCACCATCGCAGCTACAGCCACAAAATTTTGCACACTCACACGTCTGGACCCCGAGAGCGTCATAGGCTATTTATCGAGGGGAAATTTTAACCCCGCTCTTTACAGTTATTCACCAAAAAACCTGCCTCCATTAAAGCGAATGGAGCTGGGAGCCACAGTGCAGCCAGAACTTTAGAAGAATGCGCAGCCACACCCCTATATAGAATGTTGGCATGTCACAATGCAGACAGGGAAAGACACAGACAGGATAAGAGACAGACACAAAGAGACAGACACAGACAAAGAGACAGCCTGACAGGGACGGAGACAGACAGGGACGGAGACAGACAGGGACGGAGACAGACAGGGACGGAGACAGACAGGGACGGAGACAGACAGGGACGGAGACAGACAGGGACGGAGACAGACAGGGACGGAGACAGACAGGGACGGAGACAGACAGGGACGGAGACAGACAGGGACGGAGACAGACAGGGACGGAGACAGACAGGGACGGAGACAGACAGACGGGGAAAGAGACAGACAGACGGGGAAAGAGACAGACAGACGGGGAAAGAGACAGACAGACGGGGAAAGAGACAGACAGACGGGGAAAGAGACAGACAGACGGGGAAAGAGACAGACAGACGGGGAAAGAGACAGACAGACGGGGAAAGAGACAGACAGACGGGGAAAGAGACAGACAGACGGGGAAAGAGACAGACAGACGGGGAAAGAGACAGACAGACGGGGAAAGAGACAGACAGACGGGGAAAGAGACAGACAGACGGGGAAAGAGACAGACAGACGGGGAAAGAGACAGACAGACGGGGAAAGAGACAGACAGACGGGGAAAGAGACAGACAGACGGGGAAAGAGACAGACAGACGGGGAAAGAGACAGACAGACGGGGAAAGAGACAGACAGACGGGGAAAGAGACAGACAGACGGGGAAAGAGACAGACAGACGGGGAAAGAGACAGACAGACGGGGAAAGAGACAGACAGACGGGGAAAGAGACAGACAGACGGGGAAAGAGACAGACAGACGGGGAAAGAGAGACAGACGGGGAAAGAGACAGACAGACGGGGAAAGTGACAGACAGACGGGGAAAGTGACAGACAGACGGGGAAAGAGACAGACAGAGACAGTTACTATCCCGGGCAGCGCCGGGTGCTATGTTGTGAGGCGAAATTTTAACCCCGCGCGTTCCAATTTACCAATCAATTTTGCCCCTATCTACATAATGGGGAAAAAGTGAAACGAAAAGTGTTGGGGGCAAATTGACAGCTCCAGATGTGAACAAGGGGGACTTAAAGAATGAGAGCGATGGCGCCAAAGAGTATATACCGTACAGTTGCTAAGGTGGGACCCCGACATGGGATACTCACCACACTCGGGGATATGAACACAGACAAAATGCGCCACACACTACCACGCACTTGAACACATATACCACCCTCAGCACACATCTCACCACACGTACACCAACCTCGCCACATAATCGCCCTAAAACACACACAAGTCTGGTATTATCCTTCAAAAATAAAAATCTGATTAATAAGCAGCCAAACTACAAGAACAACAAATGTACCACATAGGAAATACGGCAGCTGTCAGTCACATGACCTGTCTATATGTGTATGTGTGAGCTAATATATACTGTCAGGGGGAGGGCTTTCTGTTGCTTGGAGATTTATCAGGCTGCCAATAGCAACCAATCACAGCTTAGCTTCTATTTTGCTACAGTTAATTAATCTGAGCTCTGATTGGTTAATATAGGCAACAAAGGACATTCTCAGTATGTGTGAGGTCATAGGATGTTAAATCTGTGTGGAATATCTGTTGTGGTGTTGAAATATATGTTGTGAAATGCTTCTATTAGCTTCGTTTTTGCCTTTTAATAATTACATTTTTATCTATTTGTTTTGTGGTTTTTGTGTGCAGAATACAGTTTTGTTAATACATTCTATTTTGTTAACAGCAGTTATTAACAGTACAGCTAGTTATCTATAAAGACACATCTGCAGGTTTTCCCCTCCACTCTCTATAAAGACACATCTGCAGGTTTTCCCCTCCTCTCTCTATAAAGACACATCTGCAGGTTTTCCCCTCCGCTCTCTATAAAGACACATCTGCAGGTTTTCCCCTCCGCTCTCTATAAAGACACATCTGCAGGTTTTCCCCTCCGCTCTCTATAAAGACACATCTGCAGGTTTTTCCCTCCGCTCTCTGTAAAGACACATCTGCAGGTTTTTCTCCCTATTTGACATGAAATCAGAATAAACCTTTCCCGTTTTAAGTCAATTAGGAACCAAAATGATTTATATTTGCCAAATGCTGAATAATGAGAGAGAGAGAAAATGGTTTAAGGCATTTTTATTACTTTCTGCAAAGTCAAAAGTTTACATACACTAAAGGGCACTTTACACGCTGCGATCTCGCTATCGATATCGCTAGCGAGCGTAGCCGCCCCCGTCGGTTGTGCGTCATGGGCAAATCGCTGCCCGTGGTGCACAACATCGCTTACACTTGTCACACGGACTTACCTGCCTAGCGACGTCACTGTGGCCGGCGAACCGCCTCCTTTCTAAGGGGGCGATTCGTGCAGCATCACAGCGACGTCACACGGCAGTCGTCCAATAGAAGCGGAGGGGCAGAGATGAGCGGGCGGAATATCCCGCCCACCTCCTTCCTCATTGCCAGTGGACGCAGGTAAGGAGATGTTCGTCGTTCCTGCGGTGTCACACATAGCGATGTCTGATGCCGCAGGAGCGACGAACAACCAGCGGCATGCACCACCAACAATATTAAGAAAAGGAGCGTTGTGTCAACGAGCAACGATTTTTGCAGTTTTTGCGATCGTTGCTCCTAGCTGTCACGCCGCGATGTCGCTAACGACGCGTCACAAACACCGCGACCCTGACGATATATCGTTAGCGATGTCGCAGCGTGTAAAGCACCCTTAAGAGTACTATGCCTTTAAACAATATGGGACAGCCCATATGATGATATCATGTTTTTGGAAGCTTCTGATAGGTTTCTTGGCAACATCTGAGTTAATTACAGACACACCTGTGGATGTATTTTACTGCACACCTGAAACACACTGCTGCTTTGTGTAGCATCATGGGAAAGTCAAATGAAATCATCCAAGATCTCAGGAAGAGAATTATGGACTTTCTGGTAATATTGTGTCATTAGTCACAGCAAAACGAGTACTGTATCAACATGGTCTGAAAGGTCACTCTGCCAGGAAGAAGCCATTACTCCAAAAGAAACATAAAAAAGCCAGATTCATGTTTGGAAATGCACACAGGAACAAAGACCTTAATTTTGGAGACATGTCCTGTGGTCTGACGAAACTAAAATTGAACTGTTTGGCCATAATGACCATCATTACACGTTTGGAGGAAAAAGGGAGAAGCTTTGAAACCTAAGAACACCAGGGGTGGCACCATCATGTTGTGGGGTTGTTTTGCTGCAGGAGGGACTGGTGCACGTCACAAAATAGATGGCATCATGAGGAAAAAAGATTATGTGGCATTACTGAAGCAACATCCCAAGACATCAGCCAGGAACTTAAAGATTGGGAAGAAATGGGTCTTTCAAATGGACAATGCCCCAGAGCATACTGCCAAACTGGTTAAAGTGGTTTAAGGATAACAAAGTCAATGTTTTGGAGTGGCCATCACAAAACCCTGATTTCAATCCAATTGAAAATTTATGGGCAAAGCTGAAAAGGCCGGTGCGAGCGGCAACCTACAAACATGGCTCAGTTACACCAGTTCTGTCAGAAACAAATCGGCCCAAATTCCTACCAACTATTGAGAGGTTTGTGGAAGGAGATCCAAAACGTTTCCCCCAGTGTAAGGGCAATGGCACCAAATACTAATGACATGTATGTAAACTTTTGACTTTGCAGAAAGTAATAAAAATGCCTTAAAACATTCTCTTTCATTATTCTGGCATTTGGCAAATATAAATAATTTTGGATCCTAATTGAGCTAAAACGGGAAAGATTTATTCTGATTTCATGTCAGATAGTGAGAAAAACATGCAGATGTGTCTATATAGCGAGCGGAGGGAAAAACCTGCAGATGTGTCTGTATAGAGAGCGGAGGGAAAAACCTGCAGATGTGTCTTCATAGCGAGCAGAGGGAAAAACCTGCAGATGTGTCTTTATAGAGAGCGGAGGGAAACTTTTGGTTTCAATTTTTTAACTGTGGCATTGGGATCAGTGAAAAAAAGAGCATTTTCCGCAGGGTCACTTTAAAAATGGAAAATCCTTCTAATTCTTGATGAAGACTGTTGGGCGATATGTTTATGCGGCAGACCATTAATTATTCATCTTGTTCCACCCAGGACGATGGTTATACTGGTTATCCAGATAATGAGGTAGTAAAGTTCTTCATCAAATCAGAATACAATGTTGTGGACGTCCCATCCACAGAAGAGGAAGACCCCAAGACATTGCATGGAGCAGATATAAGTGACCCACCTGGGACTGGAGATGGACAGGTAACACATAAGTGATTCAGATCTACATTCATCGACTCAATAAGACTGTAGTTATAGAGAAGCGATTCATGTGGAGGAGAGTCAACGCATTTCTACCCCTTCTCTTTTTCGTCCATAGCTATTGAGCCTGAACTAACATTCTGCTGAGAGAAAGGGTTCCAGTGCCAGTAGACCCAAATCCCCATTTTTAATGTTGATGTGGACCATCCCCTCTATGGTCCTTGTAACATTAGCCCGAAATTCGCACAGAATGCCTCTGCTGCGAGTGATTTGTTTCTGGCCTTTCATAACAACATAAAGAAGGTTTGGCATAAGTTGACCTTTGCTTGTGGTGGCACCTCACACTCACGTTGGCTTCTGTGATGACCAAATTGATAAAGACCTGCATGATAATGGTGCAGATTGCCCAAACATCATCTTCCGTTCCAGTGACTGTCTCTATATCTAACTTGTGCAGAACAGTTTGGATCAAAAAGTGCTGTGCACTCCTGTCTCCACTCAGAGCGTGCTCGTACTATTAGATGGTTGTGTGAGTGGCATCGTTAAGTTCATTATTCTCCAGCAATGCTTAGGTAGAGTTCCTCACAATGTGCCTGTCATGTTCAGGTCCAGACTCATTAGGTGTCATGGCGGCATCAAGCTCTGTTCACACTGCAGACCCTGACAGGCAACCTGATATCTTTTAGTTGTTCAGCCAGAGCTTAGCGTCGGCTGTTTCATGTGCTCTGTTCCTCAGTCCTGCAGGAGTTACTTCCTGCTGACCTGGGGAACGCTGCTAGGAGCTCAGGTTGCTAATTAGGCTGCTTTCACACTACGTTTTTTTAACGCAAAAATGGATCCAGTACAAATGCGTTTTCATTTCAATGCATTTGCAATGGACTCGCGTCAACATGCGTTCACCTGCGTTTGCATGCAGTATAGTCAGGATCCAGCGACTTGCAGTTTTTTAACTTTTTTCAAAAACGCTACTTGTAGCATTTTTGAGCTGCGTCCAAATACTGCAAATTGCTGGATCCTGACTATACTGCATGCAAACGTATGTGAACGGTGGCATGCTGATAGACAGGATCCTGCTTGCTCTACTGAACATGCCCAAAAACCAGCCTCACTTGATCAGTCTCTCTCTCCCCCTCCCTCTCTCCCCCTCCATCTCTCTCCTCTCTCCCCCGCCTGAGAGCGGAGGACACTGTTAACCAAGGTGAATATCGGGTAACCGCGGGCTTAGTTACCCGATGTTTACCTTGGTTACGTGTGCAGGGAGCAGGCAGCCCTGCTCCTAGCAGCTGTAGACGCTCGTAACCAAGGTAAATATCGGGTATCCAAGCAAGTTACCCGATGTTTACTTTGGTTACGAGCCTCCGCAGATGTCGGCTCCCAGTCTTTCACGTTCAGTTCCCCTCACTCCCGATCACATGACTCCAATGCCCGCCCATAAACTTCAAGTTACAGGATCCTCCAAAATAACACATGCGTTTGCATGCGTTTTTCTCTGCAAAAACAGGATCCGCTTTTGCAGCAAAAAAAACGTTCATGACGCATGCTAAAAAAAACGTAGTGTGAAAGCAGCCTTACCAATCACAGCCGTCTCCTTCCTATTTAAGATTACTGACCTTGCTACTCAGTGCCAATTATAGCTTCAGCTTAGCTCCAGCGATTCCGGCCTTTGTAGTGATCCAGTTTGTGGTAATCTGTAGTTGCTATTTTGAGTGGTGTGGAAGTTTCCCTGTCGTGTGTTTACTTCCTTCCTTTTTCCCTGTACACGTATAGTCTCTCCTTGGTGTTTGAGTGCAGTGTGTACAAGTTTTCGTTCTCCCTTGTCCGTATTGTTTCTGTGGAGTTCTGTTACTCTCTTTCCAGCCCACCCCAAAGTTGGGAGAGAGGGGTAGTAAGATCAAGGCTCAGAGAGAAGTCAGGGTTACTCTGGGGGCTCAGACCTGGCTACCATCAAGCCTACCTCTGAGATAAGGGACAGCGCAGGGTCTCAAGTCTGAGGACCAGCATAGGAGCCCCTGTTCTGTCTTTTCATACCCCGTGACAGAAGGTTCGGCACAAGTTGACCTTTGCTTGTGGTGGCACCTCACACTCACGTTGGCTTCTGTGATGACGAAATTGATAAAGACTTGCATGATCACGGTGCAACTTGCCCCGACATCGTCATCGGATCCAGTGACTGTCTCCATATCTAACTTGAGCAGAACAGTTTGGGTCAAAAAGTGCTTTGTACTCCTGTCTCCACACAGAGCGTGCTCGTACTTTTAGATGGTTGGGTGAGTAGTATCATTGAGTTCACGATTCTCCATCAATGCTTAGGTAGAGTTACTCACAATCTGCATTGTTACTATCCATATTCCAGTTAAAGGAGACCCCCATGCAAGTAAAGAAAAAGAAGACATTGAAGAAGAACAAAACAAAAAATAATAATAATTCTCAAAAGCAAGTGGCTGATGATGAAGACTGGAACGATCCAACTTACATTCCTCGGAACGGATCTTTCTTTAATCATGACCTTCGATGCACAAATGACGGGGTGCCCAGGTGAGATCATGAGGATAAAGTTATATGGGATTTTGTAGCAGACCCCAACTATGAGCGAGGCCAAAAAGTCAATTGTAAAATGTATCTTGTTCCAGGAGTAAAAAACAACGTAGAGGAGTCAACGAGAGCTGGAAGCACGATAGATATCGGGAAGAAGATCAAGCCCCCAAGTCTGTAGAAGAGCTGATCGCCACCTATGGATTTAACATCCGAGCTGGCAAAAATCCACATGTGAAGTGTCCACGATCACCCACAGTCATATTACGGGTCTAGGAGACAACCTCCAATTTTGTCTGTAACGTGCAACGCTTACAGCACTGCTATCCTCAGAAGATAGACAAGGCAATGTAAAGTCCATGCTGGTCCCGGAATCGCCCACATCTGCATCAACTGAGATCCACTAATAAAGGTTCTTTGTTTTTGGGCTGACGACACTGTAATTTGCTCACAGCTGGTATAATTATGTGCATGTCATTATCTGCTCCCGATCCACCTCGTGGTAGTGTTTTCTTATACAATTCAGATGGAAAAGGCCAACAGAACAAAACGCTTTAAAGGGAATCTATCAGCATGTTTTTGCTATGCAATCCGAGTGCGGCATGGTGTAGGGGTAGATACCCTAATTCCAGCGATGTATCACTTGCTGGACTACTTGGTGCAGTTTTGATAGAATCTCTGTTTTTTTTTTTGCAGTAGCTATAGCAGTGGTCAGAATGCCAATCTGTGCATAACTCCGCCCACATCCCTGATTGGCAATTTGAGAACAATGTACACAGGACGCTGCCAATCGGTGGAGGGGGCGGGGTTACACAGATTAGCCTGGCTGGCCTGCATGAGAGACTTAGGGGTACTTCTCACATAGCAAGATCGTTGCTGAGTCACGGTTTTTGTGACGCACCAGTGACCTCATCAGCGATCTCGCTGTGTGTGACACTGACCAGCGACCTGGCCCCTGCTGTGAAATCGCTGCTCGTTACACACAGCTCTGGTTCATTTTTTGCTCGTTGCTCTCCCGCTGTGAAGCACACATCGCTGTGTTTGACAGCGAGAGAGCAACGATCTGAATGTGCAGGGAGCAGGAGCCGGCGTCTGACAGCTGCGGATGCTGGTAGCCAAGGTACACATCGGGTAACCAAGCGAAGCGCTTTGCTTGTTTACCCGATATTTACCTTGGTTACTAGCGTACGCCGCTCTCAGGCTGCCTGTGCCGGCTCCCTGCTCCCTGCACACGTAGCCAGAGTACACATCAGGTAAATAAGCAAAGCAGTTTGCTTAGTAACCTGATGTGTACCCTAGCTACGAGTGCAGGGAGCCAGCGCTAAGCGGTGTGCGCTGGTAACCACGGTAAATATCGGGTAACAAAGCCAAGCATTTTGCTTAGTTACCCAATATTTACCTTAGTTACCAAGCGCAGCATCGCTTCCACGAGTTGATGGTGGCTGGTCGCTGGTGAGATCTGCCTGATTGACAGCTCACCAGCGACCATGTAGCGACGCACCAGCGATCCTGACCAGATCATATCGTGGTCGGAATCGCTGGTACGTCGTTTAGTGAGATGGTACCCTTAGTCCTCTAGTGAAAATGTTGTGCTGATAAAACACTGATTGTATCAAAACTACACCACACAACCAAGTGACACATCCCCTACTTTATGCTGCTCTTAGAATAAATAAAAGCCTGCTGACCTATTTGTTTTCAAGATGTAGCTATTTTAGGCACCCCGCCCACTCGTCACCCCTAAAGAATGCATTAACATAGGCCGGAACAGTTTATTGTGAGATATGTTTGAAATTTGTACATAACCTTTTATTCGAAAGTACATTTTGGGGTGAAAATACCACATCTGGTATGGATCAGTGCATATAAACAGTAGAAGCACAGCAGTGAGAATCGGAGTCATCTCTGATCCCGGCTGTCACACCATGGTGTAGTATAGATAGCAAATGTATTAAGGAATATGGCAAGTAGGAAAAGTTTATTTTCCATACATCTATGGCAGGGGTCTCAAACTCAGCCGCACATAGAAAAAAACAAAATTCAGAGGGGCCGCATTCCTTGCAGGAGAAAGTGACATTTTTAATGATTCCATGTTTTTTTCTATACCCCGTTGGATCACTTTTTTGAACATTTTTTGCTTGTTTCTTATGACAAACCTGCACTTTTGTATTTAGTTAAGTTTATATATGAATAAAGCTTTTTTAATGACAAAAAAAATTCATGCTTTATTTTGATTTATTTTTTTGTTTACATTTTATCACCTTCTTGTAATATTGTTTTACAATTAGAAGCATCATATAGTAATCTCAGCCAACATCTTATAGTAATGTCCCCATGCTGCAGTAATGTCTTTCATCCGTGTCATCAGTGTGCCCTGTAGCATTCTGCTCATCCTTGTGCCCTGTAGTATTGTGCTCATCCATGTGCCCTGTAGTATTGTGCTCATCCGTGTGCCCCATAGTATTGTGCCCATCCTTGTGCCCTGTAGTATTGTGCTCATCCGTGTGCCCTGTAGTATTGTGCTCATCTGTGTGCCCTGTAGTATTGTGCTCATCCGTGTGCCCTGTAGTATTGTGCTCATCCGTGTGCCCTGTAGTATTGTGCCCATCCTTGTGCCCTGTAGTATTGTGCTCATCCGTGTGCCCTGTAGTATTGTGCTCATCCGTGTGCCCTGTAGTATTGTGCTCATCCGTGTGCGCTGTAGTATTGTGCTCATCTGTGTGCCCTGTAGTATTGTGCTCATCCGTGTGCCCTGTAGTATTGTGCTCATCCTTGTGCCCTGTAGTATTGTGCTCATCCTTGTGCCCTGTAGCATTCTGCTCATCCGTGTGCCCTGTAGTATTGTGCTCATCCTTGTGCCCTGTAGTATTGTGCCCATCCTTGTGCCCTGTAGTATTGTGCTCATCCTTGTGCCCTGTAGTATTGTGCTCATCCTTGTGCCCTGTAGTATTGTGCCCATCCTTGTGCCCTGTAGTATTGTGCCCATCCTTGTGCCCTGTAGTATTGTGCTCATCCTTGTGCCCTGTAGTATTGTGCTCATCCTTGTGCCCAGTAGTATTGTGCTCATCCTTGTGCCCAGTAGTATTGTGCTCATCCTTGTGCCCTGTAGTATTGTGCTCATCCTTGTGCCCAGTAGTATTGTGCTCATCCGTGTGCCCTGTAGTATTGTGCTCATCCTTGTGCCCTGTAGTATTGTGCTCATCCTTGTGCCCTGTAGTATTGTGCTCATCCGTGTGCCCTGTAGTATTGTGCTCATCCTTATGCCCAGTAGTATTGTGCTCATTGTTGTGCCCTGTAGCGTTGTGCCCATCCATGTGCCCTGTAGTATTGTGCCCATCCTTGTAGTATTGTGCCCATCCTTTAGTAATACTAAAAAAAAAATCCTCCTCACCTTTTCTCCGTTCCCTGTGTGCACATGATCAGTGTTTGCAGAGTTTTGGTTGCACCATGTTTCAGCTGCGTCCAAAATGCTGCAATGTGCAGTACAAGCAGCGTGGATGGGATTTCTAGAAATCCCATGCTACTGTGCATGTGTGGCTCGTAGCAAACACTGACCTGCGTGCGGCTTTCAGAGGGCGCAGCATGTGAGTTGTTTGCTGTGGAGTCGCAAGCGTCCTCTGCAGGGAGAACACAGCGAGGACACTGCAGCGCACTGAACCCTGATTGTGGGCATGGGCCGCTGCAGTCTCCTGTGATCTCCTGCAGAGGAGACTCGGGGCCCCGCAGGTCAGGACCCGCTGCATCCAGGATGTAGTGAGTCCTGATCGTGGCCACGTATCTTACCTGATTGTTGCGGCCTGCAGACCCCATGAAGATCGCGGCACCTTATCCAGGATTGGCACCAGCAGGGCTTTACTACACTTGAATAATTTGCAGTGCCACGCCGTGGAGCTTTCTGCACTGTACCAGTGGCTGCTCTCCTCCTATCAGATGAAGGAGGCGACGTCACCTCCTTGCATCTGATTGGTGGGCGGTAGCCATTATGCAGAGAGCTCCTCTGAGCGGCACTGGAAATGATTCAACTGTGCTCTGCTGGCGCTGACCCCCAGCATAGGACCATGATCGCCAGGGGGTCTGCGAGCCGCAACAAGCAGCCTCAGGGGCCGCGTATTTGAGACTTCTGATCCATGGCATATATGGTTGTGTCTGTACATTTCACCAATAGTTTATTGTCTGTACAGGTGAATGCATTCTTTTTAGAAACAGAGAAGTCCCAGAAGATAGACCCCCTTTTGACCAAATATTTGTGACAAATTCTTTTAATATACATACATTTACACACGGAGTCTACAGTCATCCACTGTGTAACGCCAAGTCTGCCCTTTTTCATATAAAGAAACCATCCTAAGACAGAGGTCCAAAATAATAAGCAAAGAAAACGGTGAAGTCCGAAAAGAGCCTGGAATAAGCTCCGTAACCTTCCCAAAAGCCAAACTCCTTCTAAAATTTCCAATTTTCATCCCGTTGGCTACATGTCACGCTACGAGCGTGGCGAGCACATTCAGACTAAAAAGGAGCCTGACGCCTATACAGGTTCTTTCAACCTTTTGGTGAGCAGAATACCTTGGGCCCTCAGCTGCCCCTAAACTCACCCTACCTAGTGAGTAGGCCAACAAGTTCACTAGACTTCGCCACTACAATACCGAAACACAAGGGAAGACAAACAAACAAAGGAAATACCGGGACACAAAAGGATAAGGTCCAGATTCTGGAACGCTTCAATTCAGCTCCTTCCACCAAGGGGGCCAGTATACAAATGCATTTGTATCAACAGCAGAGATTGCTGGGTAACACCTCTATTTAAGCCTGAAGGGAGTGACTACAAAGTGATTGCAGCTGAAGCACTCAGCTAAAGACTGCTGGAGAAGCTGCCAGCAACAAAACTGACATTTAGGTGACCGTTTAGGTACTAAAGGAAACAAAACCACAGACTCTCATCTCTATCAGAGTCCCAGATAGAGATGAGAGGCTCCAGTTCTCAAGCTGCCACTAGTCTCCAAAAACAGGAAGACGACCGTGACCCTACGAAGGTGAAGACAACAACTCCAGTTCTACATCAGAACTTTGTTGGGAGTATAAATTATATCAAGCATAAAGCAGCCAAGGAAGGGCCTCTTAGCCAATGAAAATAAAGCAGAACCGCCTGTGAATTAACCCCTTCACCCCCGGGCGACGTTCTGTTGTTCATTTTCGGTTTTTTTGCTCCTCTTTTTCTGAGAGCCGTAACTTTTTTATTTTTTCATCAATCTTGATAGATGAGGGCTTGTTTTTTGTGGGACGAGTTATACTTTTGATTGAAATCATTAGTTTTACCATGTAGAGTGTTGAAAAACGGGGAAAGAAAATTGCAAGTGTGGTAAAATTGCAAAAAAAAAATGTTGAGTGTTAATAGGGCGTGGTAGGGGCCGAGTTTACGAGCTGCTCACATATCCCTACCCAGGGGCATGAGATGGTGGGTATACGAAAGTCCAGGTGTTTCATTAGGAGTATGTGTATGGAGGTAAGAAGGCCTCCTGTGTGAAATCTCCATATTAGGACTTGTGTACTGGACTATCCCCAAAGTGGCTTTTTTTGGATGGTGTATCCCATTTTGCCGGCATTGACAGGCCGTTTATTTCCTGTGTTTGCGGCATGCTTTATGGAGAATTAATAAAGCAGGCTAGACCTTTCACTTAAATCACCTCCCGTGCCTCTCAAATGCTGCTGAGTGAACGGAGATTCCTACAGAGGTCTTGCATGCCAGGTCAAATCGAGCAAGTATAAAGAGAACAAAAGAAATAGCATTCAGATTAGCACATTTATTAGTCCTTGGGCCACTACATCTTTAGATGTGAGGGGGGTCTGGGGCTGCTTTCGCTCCCACTGCTTCCTTTTTGCTCTGAAATGAGGAATCAACAGGGGTGGAGCTGCTTCACTAGCCTTTGATGACATCCTGTTTTAGTAGCAGTGATGGAGAAGAAGCCAAAGCATCTCTTACACCACCAATAATACCGAGAGATGAACTGCAGGGACTTATTCTGTCTCGCATGGCTGGCCAGCTTGGAGGAATGACCTCACTGAAGAACTTGTTTCATTTCTACTTCAGCAATCAACGTCTAAAGGCTGCTTTACACGGTACGACCGATTGTGCAATTTCACAATCGATCGTACCCGCCCCCGTCCTTTTTGTGTCGCACAAAGTCAGTAACCCCCGTCACACATACTTACCTCTCGTGCGACCACTCTGTGGGCGGCGAACGTCCACTTCCTGGAGTGGGAGGGACGTTCGGCGTCACAGCGGCGTCACAGCGACGTCACACGGCCGCCGGCCAATAGAAGCGGAGGGGCGGAAATGAGCGGGACGTAAACATCCCGCCCACCTCCTTCCTTCACATAGCCGGCGGCGGCCGTGTGACGCAGGTGAGCTGCTGTTCATCGTTCCTGGGGTGTCACACGGAGCGGCGTGTGCTACCACGGAAACGATGAACAACTAAATTAAACGATATTATGGAACCTAGCGAGCAGTACACGACTCACGATTTATGAGCGATACTGCGTCGCTAGGAGGTGTCACACAGGCCAGCATCGCCAGCGATGCCGGATGTGCGTCACAAAAACCGTGACCCCGACGATCTATCGCACGATAGATTGTCTGGTGTAAAGCAGCCTTTACCGGATGGAGCTTGGGACACATCAGTAAGAGCCACTGTCACCATTCTGGAAGGCTCGTTTGTCACGTCCCCACCGGAGTCCGCCCCTGCGACTTCCGCTTCAGTCACCAGGCGACGCCGTGTTCCCGCTGTGGATGGTGCTGGTGATGGGAGAGGAGTCGGTGCCAGTAACTCTGGTGGACGCAGGCTCCGCTCATCCACTAATCTGGGTTTCCCTGAGATCTGCAGTACCACTGGCTGACTGTAGGTGTCATGTGTCTTCCAGCTGAAGTTACCATCATTCAGCCTCAGCCAATGTGAAGACACCACACCCTTCTAATTCCCCCTCCTGTCTTCTGGCTACTGCCAGAGATAGTTCTGTTTTTCTGTTCCCTGCCTTCATCTCTGTTTTGCTTAGTGATCCCTGTGTTTGGACTTCTGCTTGTTTTCTGACTACCCGTCTGCCTGCCGTTTCTGTACCTTGCCGCCAGTTCCGGATTTGACCTCTGCTTGGTTTCCTGATTACATCCTTGTCTGCCTGATTCTGTCCCTGTTCTGCAATTCCTGGTTTGACCCTGCCTGACTACTACTCTCATCGGACTGCAGCCTACCACAGGTAGTGATCACCGGGGCTCTGTGTAATTCCAAATCCCTGTATAGGGGTTAAAGGGTTTCACGGATCTCGGGGTCCTGCTTGTTGAGCGGCTTTCTTCTAGCCTGCCCATTACAGCCCGTCTGAGTCTGTGGTTCCAGGCAGGCGTTACATCGATAATATGCTGAGGCTCCTCCTCCTGATCGGCCGACAGAAACGACCGTGACAGTGCATCGGCATTGACGTTTTTCTCAGCCAGGTGGAAATGCACAACGATGTCGACACGAGCAAAAAACAGCGACCTTCCAGGTTTGGCACGGCTTCAACCTCTCAGCTGACTTGATATACTTGCAGCAGCAGATATCGTGGTAGGCGGCCGGACTCGATACTTGCATCAGCGGATATTGTGGTAGGCGGCCGATGTAGATAGTTGCAGCAGCAGGGGGCTTGTAATGCACTGAAACACAGGAACAAATAAGCAACAGCATACAAGACAATGACCGCAGCCACACAAAGGACCTGAGAACTAGCATTGCTGCGTAGGGAAAAGCGAGCTGAGAGGCACTTCCGGGTCAGGGTGTACTGAAAAGGAGCATGGTCGCACACGCACTCTACGGGCATGTCCAGGAGGTCTGTGCGGCATGCACAGGCCCTGGACGACAGCACCATGGACGGGGACAAACAGCTATCGCTGGACCGCTGGGAAGGGAAGAGTGTCAATGTCTCCGTTGGAGAGGGGAGCAGGACAAAGCGGTGACGCACGTATGGACGTTACAATCAGGTTGGTGATTTGGTCAGAATTAATGGTGTCCTCAGTGCTCAGAAATACAGGTATACCACCAGCAAGGCGACTCCAGGTTTATTTTGCAGCAGGACAATGTCCCCAAACATACAGCCAATATCATTAGCCTAAAGAAGAACAAGGAGTCCAGGAAGTGATGATCCGGACCCTGCAAAGCCCCGATCTTAGCATCATCCAGTCTCTCTGGGATAAGGATTACTAAAGGATACAGAAGGAATTGCACAAGCGACATCCACAGAGGATCAGTGGTCAGTTCTTCAAGATGTTTGGAACAAAATCGCTGCAGAATGCCTTCAAAACCTGAGCGCCAGTGTACAGAGAAGAACTGATGCTGCAGGCAAAGGGTGGCCACATCAAATATTGATCTGATTTAGATTTCTCTTTTGTTCTTTCACTTTGCATTTTCTTAATTGAAAAAATAAACTATTAAAACTTCTAAAACATTCTTATTTTGCAGCATTTTTTCCACACCTGCCTAAAACATTTACATAGTACTGTATATATGACAGAGACTAACACAACATTATTGAAGCAAACATGATGGCATTTAAAATAAAGGCCAGTTAGACACTTTACTAACCAGCGAGGAGGCACATGAGACATGGATACCAATGTCACATTTTACTAGATTTTTTCACATGAGACCTATATTTTTAAGCTTAAAGGGAATCTGTCAGCAGGTTTTTGCTATGCAAGCTGAAGCCAGCATGCTGCAAGGGTTAACACAGAAAATTCAGGGATGCCTGTTTTGTCACAGTCTAACTTGTTGTTTATTTGCTATGTTTGTTTAAGCAGCAGGACTTCCCATTGCACCAACTCCAAAGTCATGCACATGGCAGTCCAGCATGCCCCTCCTCTGATTGACACCTCACTGTCAAAGTACAATCTCTATAGATGGTGTGGGTGGGGACAGCTCTCTCAGCTCTGCTACATAACTAAATCTAAAAAATTCAGATTGTGTCAGAATGGCAGCAGACAGTAATCTAAGTGATACATCGTTGGATTCAGGATCTCTTTACCTACATCATGCTGCTCTCAGATGAGGTAACAAAAAACTGCTGACAAATTCCCTTTAAGTCTATGGCTCCATAGAATCATGTTATGGTTGCAGTATAATGTTGCTGTACAATCCCAATGCTTCTCTCTGGGAAGAAAAGATGCGGGTGACTCAAAACAAGCAAAAACATGACTAATAATAAATCAATAAGAAGCCCAAGGAACCATTCTATATTTTTTTATTATTTGCATAAATATTTTTTCATAACAGACATTAAATAAAAAGGACCATAAAAGCAGATGTACCAATAAAAAACATATATAAAGTTCAATGACAAAATATCTTTTTACAGAGGTGCTTGAAAGTTTGTGAACCCTTCAGAATTTTTTATATTTCTTCAACATTTTTTACCTAAAACTATATCATATTGTCACATAAGTCCCAAGAATAAATAAAGAGAACAAATAACAAAGGAGGCCAAAATATGTGAACCTATGTGAACCCATACAATTACCAGATCATTTCAAGGTGAAGTTAGTTTCTGGTCTTCTCATTCAATAGGAAAGCGAGACATTTAAAAGAACTAGGATCTATCAAAGTCTGATCTTTGCAACTCGTTTGTGGAATTCTATAATGGGATGAGCAAAGGAAATTTTTGAGGACCTCTGACAAGGAGATGTTGATGCCTATCAGGCTTGAAAAGGGTACAAAACCATCAACAAAGAGTCTGGACTCCAAAAATCCACTGTAAGGCGGACTGTGTACACAATAAGGAGTTTGGACTTCAAAAATCCATAGTTAGGCAGATTGTGTACAAAAGGCGGAAATTCAATACAATTAATATTGAGTGGTCGACCAACAAAGATCACACCAAGAACAAGGTGTAAGATAGTCCACAAAGAAACAAAAAAAATCTCTTAAAGGGAATCTGTCATTTGGCCCCTGTAACCTGCAGCCACCACCAGTGACCCCTTATATACAGCATTCTAGAATACTGTGTATAAGAGCCCAGGCCATTCTATATAATGTAAAAATAACATTATAATACTCACCTAAGGGGCGGTGCAGGGTAGACTGGTCGGATGGGTGTCTCCGTTCTCCGGTACCAGCACTTCTTCTCTCGGCCATCTTTGTCCTCCTTCTTCTGAAGTCTGGGTGCATGATGCTAGTGTGGAAGACGTAGGAAGCATCATGCACCCATCCGACCAGTCTGCACCGCACCGCCCATTAGGTGAGTATTATAAAGTGTTTTTTACATTATGCAGAGCGGCCTGGGCTCTTATATACAGTATGTTAGAATGCTGTATATAAGAGCCCACTGGTGGTGGCCGCAGCTTATAGTCACCAAATCTGCTGATAGGTTCCCTTTAAGCAACTAAAGGCCTCTCACATTAGCTAATGCTTATGTTCAGGAGTAGAGATGAGCGAACCTTTGGAAGTTCGGGTTGGAGGGTACAGTCGAACCTTAGATAAGGCTCGGTTTGTGACCCAAACCTCAAAGAAAGTAAGTAATTGGGCAGTTTGTGTCTCCACCCACATGCTGTCAGCCATAAGCAGTTCACTTCCGCGGAAGGGTGTGCAGGGTTTTCAATTTTGTGTGTGTGTGCACACTACATCTGATCACTGCAAGTGGCTCGCACAGGGCTGAGCATCACACACACACCCAAGCACAGCGCTGCTCGCTTCAGTGGATTGCACTCATAACTCGCTTGAAATTCGAACCTGTAGCCTGTGTTCGAACTTGAACATCGAACTTCAGGTTCGCTCATATCTATTCAGGAGTCCACCATCAGGAAAACACTGATCAACAATGGTGGAAATGACAAGATAGCAAGGAGAAAGCCACTGCTCTCCAAAAAAAAATCACTGCTGCCCATCTGCAGTTTGCTAAAGATAACCTGAACAAGCCAGATGGCTATTCGCACAAAGGCTTTTGGGATCAATTAGAAGAAAAAAGAGCTTTTTGGTTTAAAAGAAGAACACTGCATTACAGCATAAAACCCTAATAGAATCTCTGAGACACGGTGGTGGTAGCATCATGGTTGGGGTCTGGACCAGGACGGCCGCCATCATTCATGGGACAATTAATTCTGAATTCTCTGAAGGAAAATGTTATGACAATTGCCCATTAGTTGAATCTCAAGAGAATGTGTGTGATGCAGCAAGACAGTGACAGAAAGAAAACACGTCATTTTACAAAAGAATAGTAGAAGAATAAAGTTAACGTATTCAAATGGCCAAATCACATTCGTAATCTCTAATCATATATACCTTATTTTTCTGATAATAAGACGCATTTTTTTCTCCCAAATATTTAGGAGGAAAATGAGGGGTGCGTCTTATAAGCCGAATGTAGCTTACGGTGGGGGGGGTGGGTGAAGAAAGGTCACAAGAGGCAAGGGCAATCCTGCGGGCTGTGCTGGTGCTCGCTGCAGGCAGTGAGGCAGGGGCCATCGTGAAAATGTCGGCAGTACGGGCTACGAATAATGGCGCTCAACGGTCAAGATCCCATCTGCGCATGCGCTGTCTCTGGCCCATCCCAACAGCGGACTTAAGGAAAATGGCGCCCAGAGGTGGAGGTGGCGCGTGCACAGATGAGATCTCGGCTTGTCATTGAGCTGATAGCTCAATCTGCGTACGTGCTGACTCCGGGCACAATTTCTTTCGCCGGCAGTTTTTGGATGTTCATGTCTCACAGCGCCCATAGTGAGCATCTGGGACACCTGCCTCACCACCCACTGCACTGCCATGGGCCACCACCGCCCCTGCCTCCTGTGACCTCACTCGATCACCATTGCCACCCCCGGTAAGACACCACTGCATTAAAAGAGGTACCCCATATTTTTTTTACCTTTCTTTTTTCTCTAAATTTGGGGTGCGTCTTATAATCCGGTATATTTTGTAGAAGGACCTGAAGCAAGCAGTTCATGGGAGAAAACCCACCAACATGACAAAATCTGTTTTATAGAGAAGAATGGGCTAAAATTCCTCCAAGGCGATGTGCAAGACTAATCATCAATTATCAGAAACGATTAGATGCAGGTTTTGCTGCACATCGGGGTCAGACAGATACCGGAAGCAAAGGTTCACATACTTTTGCCAGTCACAATCATGTATTACATAATTTCCTTCAATAAAAATAGTGAAAATGTAATATTTTCAACTCGTTTGTTTGATTTAGGTTCTCCTTATCTAATTTTTATACTTCTGTGTATATCTGATGTAGTTTTAGGTAAAAAATGTATACAGAAATCTGGAAAACTCTGAAGGGTTCACAGACTTTCGAGCACCCGGTGTATGTATATCTGTTTTTACACATAAAAAGTATAATTGTGAATAATTATCCACAACATTGCTGCCCCTCCTGGAATCTGGGGTACGGATCATTTCAGTGCTTGGTCTTAACGTTTTATAGTTTACCCTAGAGTAAAAATCAGAAGGTGTTTTAAAGGGGTTGTCCACATTTAGGCAACATTGGTGGCTCTATCTGTGGGGAAAAAAAGGTTGATCTCATCATAAATAACCTCTATAATTCGGATATGCTGCTTATACCCTCAGCCATCCCAACATACATTGTCCTCCTGACCACTTTTCGTCACCATGTCCACATACAGCTCATTCATCCTACTCTAATGTTCTTTGATAACTTGAGTCCAACCTTCGATATATCTACTGATCAAAACAGTCGATCATCCATATACACGTCTGTTTCTGTTCTGCCACTTGTCCCAGTCACTGGAAAGGGACAGATTTGCAGTACCAGGCATGGATCTCCAGTATCGGGGACTACCACAGCTATGCCTTCATTGGGGGAATCAATGGGGATCTTGAAGAGCCTTGGAGAACTACTCAAAGAGTCTACAAGTCATAATGTCCTGCTGGTAAGGCAGCTTGTGCTTAAAACAACTCGAATATAAAAAAATAAAATCTAGATAAAATAAAAAAGAAATGAACCAAATATAAATTTTATGTAACCATAAAAGTGAGCACCAAAACATAAAGGGTACCACAGACCAGGCAGATCAGATCCATTAGGGTGAAGATACCAGAAGAGTTTGAATGTGTTATGTTGTCTACAGCGAACCATTGAGCTCCACATTTTTTGCCTTGTCCCTTCACCATGCTGACTTCTCTGTGAATTTATTATGTTCTCAAGATTTAATTTCCTTTCAGTTTATTCCCCCCAAAATGTTGTCCCTCAAACACCTACTAATTATCTCTCCCTCACATGTAAAGCAGTTCATAAGAAGCCATCTTCGTTCTTCTTTTAAAACTTTCTGTCTTTAATGGCATGTAGACGTCTTCTGTTTGTTCTACGTCACCTATTTGAAGACTTCGATAAATAATTTCATGCATTTTATGGTTCTTGATATATTTGCTCTAATCCCTCAGGTTAAGATGTCTCCTTAGGTCTAAGACAGTAACTGAACCTGTCATAAAATAAGTCAAGGAGCATTGTGTTGTCCTTAAATCGACCAGGCCAGTCCTTATGATCTACTCATGTTAATGTCTGTTTCTCCAACATGAGACACGCGATCACTCGCACTACTAATAATGGTGCCCATGGTACCACACTGGTACATTTTCCATTAGATGTAGTCTTGGTGTCCATAGTGAATAAATTCAGAGCATACGCCAAAGTGGTTTATAGTGTGGAGTCTCGAACTACGTGTCCATTGTCGGCCAATATTCTCCTCTCTGTATTTGTTGATTTGACAGAAGGTGAATACTTGGACCCACGATTGCAGCAGAAGCAAAGGATTTGCTTAAAAGTAGCTCTCATCTCATTGTCTCTATAGGAGTACACAATGGGATTGATGACGGAATTGATCTCGGCAAGGAGGAGAAAGTATTTCTCAACGGCCAAAACATCACAGCTTTTGCACCCTAGGCCATCCAGAAGAAGAACAACTTGCCCCGGAGTCCAGCAGATGACAAAGGCACCTAGAAGAAATGATAAAGAAATGGGCATCAGAATTTGAGATAGCAACACCACTGAACACAATATACACAAACTGTAAACAGGTTCATAATGTTTATGTTCCCTTTATCCAGGCCTTAAAGGCCACGTCTCACTAAGCAACATCGCTAGCAACATCGCTGATGAGTCACGCTTTTTGTGATGCAACAGCGATCTATCTAGCGACGTAGCTGTGTGTGACATCCAGCAACGACCTGGCCCCTGCTGTGAGGTTGCTGGTTGTTGCTGAATGGCCTGGACCATTTTTTGGTTGTTGGTGTCCCGCTGGGCAACATGTCTGACACCATATCAACAACGAGCAACTTAGTTGGTGACTCAGAATTCAGCGACGCAGGCGTGGTTTAGCCTTTTCCATACAACGCCCTCTTCAACTCCGATTGGTGGTCACAACTACAGCTTTAGGCAACAAGGTCTCACTTCCGTCCTTTGTTCACGAGCACATACTGCCCAGTCGAGAAACGTGGAAGAACAACAGATGAATCGATATAGAGTCACAGCCCGGAGGACTCTACTGCGATCTGCAATCCAGAACCTTTGGATGGAAGCAAGGCAAGGCCGCCCAGTCACAACGCACTTATGACCACCAATAGGAGTGGGGGGGGCGCGGAAAAGGCAGATACACGCCTATATATTGCTAATCGGTCAATGTGACAGGGTCTCAGTGACCAACAATGTTGTTATAGAAGTTGTCATGGATCGCCAGATCGTTGGTGCGTCTTTGTTAAGGTCCGACTGTGTGACATCTCACCAGCGATCTCCTAGCGATCTCCTAGCGACTTACCAGCGATACCTATCAGGTTGTATCGTTGTTGGGATCGCTGGTGCGTTGTTTAGTGTGACCATACCTTTAGGCTATGTGCGCACAGTGCGTTTTTCGCGGCGTTTTTGCGCGTTTTTCGGGTGCGTTTTTGGCCTCAAAACTGCATGACTTTGCTTCCCCAGCAAAGTCTATGAGTTTTCATTTTTGCTGTCTGCACACTTTTTTTTTAAGCTGCGTTTTTGAGCTTGAAAAAAAAATGGACATGTCAATTCTTTCCTGCGTTTTTCTGCGTTTTCCCCCCATGCAATGCATTGGAAAAACGCAGCAAAGCGCAGAGATCAAAAACGCATGCGTTTTTTGATGCGTTTTTCGACGCGGGTGCGTTTTTGTGCGTTTTTAGCGGCCAAAAACGCACAAAAACGCAGCATCAAAAAAACGCAGTGTGTGAACTTAGCCTTAGGTGTACTTTAGAACGTTCATTCCTGATCATTGTCTTCTGTATTCAAGGCAGTGATCACTATCATGATGATCGAAGAGTTTATTCCTGGCAGTAAATATCCTTATCTAAACTGAATATGCAGTCAACAACATGAAACCTGTATGGGGATCAAACAACTTATCTTGTCCCCATACAGTTTCCATTAGTCTTTGTTAAACAGTCGCCAATTGAGTTGGCTCTAGCATTGATTTGTTTTGTAAACCTACCCAAAGTTTAACCCCTTCAGCCCCAGGGCACTTTCCGTTTTTGTTTTTTGCTCCCCTTCTTCCGAGAGCCGTAACTTTTTTATTTTTCCGTCAATCTTGCCATATGAGGGCTTGTTTTTTGCGGGACAAGTTGTACTTTTAAATGAAACCATAAGTTTTACCATATGGTGTACTGGAAAACAGCAAAAAAAATTCCAAGTGTGGAAAAACTGCAAAAAAAGTGTGATGGCACAATAGTTTTTGGGATGTTTTATTCCCGGTGTTCACTATATGGTAAAACTGATGTGTGGGTGTGATGCCTGAGGTCGGTGCGAGTTTGTAGACACCAAACATGTATAGGTTTACTTGTATCTAAGGGGTTAAAAAAAATTCACAAGCTTGTCCAATAAACGTTGCGTACATTTTGCGCCATTTTCCTAAACACGTAGCGTTCTCATTTTTTGGGATCTATGGCTCAGTGATGGCTTATTTTTTGCGTCTCGAGCTGACGTTTCTAATGGTATCATTTTTGCGCAGATGCTACGTTTTGATCGCCTGTTATTGCATTTTGCGTAAAACTTGCGGCGACCAAAAAACGTAATTTTGGCGTTTGGAATTTTTTCGCCACTACGCCGTTTACCAATCAGATTAATTGATTTTATATTTTGATAGATCGGGCATTTCTGAAAGCGGCGATACCAAATATGTGTATATTTATTTATTTTTTAACCCTTTTATTTTCAATGAGGGGAAAGGGGGGTAATTTGAACTTTTAGGTTTTTTGTTTTTTTTTTTATTTTTTAAAACTTTTTTTTTTATTTTACTAGTCCCCCCTAGTGGGCTATAGCGATCAGCAAACCGATGGCTCTTATCTATCTGCTGATCACAGCTATACAGCTGTAAACAGCAGATTCAGTCACTTTCTGTTTCTTTCTGCTCGCGGCCGAGGGAAAACGAAAGTGAAACTTCATAGCTGCAGGCGTCATCACATGACCCTGTGCTACGATGGCAACCACCGAAAGTCACGTGATCACGCACGTGAATTCCGGTGGGGGCGTCGGTAAGTAAAAAACATGGCCGCGCGCATATAGATCTTGCTGCCAGACTTTGGCAGCGAGATTTAGGCTAGGTTCGTACACTGCGTCTTTTTGACGCTGCGTTTTTGTGCGTTTTTGGCCGCTAAAAACGCACAAAAACGCACCTGCGTCGAAAAAACGCATCAAAACGCATGCGTTTTTGCCGCGATTTGGTGCATTTTTGGCTGCGTTTTGCTGCGTTTTTGATCTCTGCGTTTTGCTGCGTTTTTCAAATGCATTGCATGGGCGGAAAACGCAGAAAAACGCAGGAAAGAACTGACATGTCCATTTTTTTTTTTTAACTCAAAAACGCAGGTAAAAAAAACAGATGTGTGCGGACAGCAAAAATGAAAACTCATAGACTTTGCTGGGGAAGCAAAGTCCTGCAGTTTTAAGGCCAAAAACGCACCCGAAAAACGTGCAAAAACGCCGCGAAAAACGCACTGTGCGCACATAGCCTTAAGAGGTTAAATGTTGCGAGTGGAAGCGATTCCACTCGTAACATGCAGGCACACATGATATGTGTGCCGACCGCCGCCGCCTGCCCGCAGGGGGCGGGGCTTAACGGGACACGCTGCATGACGGATATATCCGTCCATGGTCATGAAGGGGTTAAACTATCCACACAAATTAGACAAATGTCATTCGAACTAACATTTTCATCAGGATCGTCAGACAATCTAATGTGGTAGTTGGTTGTCTTGAACCGTGACAATATATGCTGGGGAAAGCGGGATCAGGCATCTAAAATTTCAACATGCCCAATCCTTTGTTCTCGGGTGTCTAGCAGTAGCTTATTTCCACAGTTGTGCAAGTGTATGGGAGTGCGTGGAAATAATAGCTGTCAACACAGAACAGAGTCAAGTAAAAATGCTCAGTGAGTTGATACACATGGCACTTCCGGGGTGGTGCTCAAGTAGGGTCCAAAACCGTCTCAAGTAGATGTAGAAACTTGGCACTCAAGATAAATGTGAATAGTGGTTTTATTGAGAGGAACTTGTAGGACCAGCACAAGCACAGACGTTTCGGTCAAAGACCTTCATCAGTGTGCATGCAGGGGGTCCTCAGAAGCTGTAGCAACTGACGTAGTCAGGTATAATGCGGTGTCCACCGCTGTCTATGTGGCAATGATTGCCACATAGATAGTGGTGGACACCGCGTCATACCTGACTACGCCAGTTGCCAACTTGCTATACCTTCTGAGGACCCCATGTAAGCACACTGATGAAGGTCTTTGACCAAAATGTCTGTGCTTGTGCTGGTCCTACAAGTTCTTCTCAATAAAAGACCCCCTATTCACATTTATCTTGAGTGTCAAGTTTCTACATCTTAGTAAAAATGCTGACACTGTTAAGACACTGCCCTCAAGAGTGGAAGTCAAGATCCAATGTTCACCTTTATAGACTAATATTAACACAATTAAATGGCAAATAATGAAAGGTCCTCCTTTACAACACCTTAGGACTAGTGATGAGTGAGCACTACCATGCTCGGGTGCTCGATATGAGCTGATCGGAAGCTCTGGACGATCTTGACTCATGTATCGGGGAATTATGATAGTTAATGGGAGACGAGCATTTTTCAGGAAGATCTTTTTGAAAAATGCTTGACTTCTTCATACTCGATACTCAAGTTGCGCCCATCCGAGCATCCAACCTGCTCGTTTCAAGTACTGAGCACTCAGGCATGGTAGTGCTCGCTCATCACTACTTAGGACTTTTTGAACCTATGTGTGCCATTTCTAAAACTTTGATCAAACCAGGTCTTTGACATAGTGATTTTTAAACTTTTTGGATGAAAAAAAGTCGCTTTACACACTGTGATATCGGTACCGATATCGCTAGCGTGCGTACCCACCCCC
Organism: Anomaloglossus baeobatrachus; assembly: GCF_048569485.1. Lineage (NCBI taxonomy): Eukaryota > Metazoa > Chordata > Amphibia > Anura > Aromobatidae > Anomaloglossus > Anomaloglossus baeobatrachus. Next base: position 644,551,783 of record NC_134356.1, on the reverse strand, counting down.
ATCGGTTGTGCGACACGGGCAAATCGCTGCCCGTGTCGCACAACATCGCGCGTACCCGTCACACATACTTACCTTCCCTGCGATGTCTCTGTGACCGGCGAACCGCCTCCTTTCTAAGGGGGCGGTTCGTTCAGCGTCACAGCGACGTCACAGCAGCGTCACTGAACCGCCGCCCAATAGAAGCGGAGGGGCGGAGATAAGCGGGACGTAACATCCCGCCCACCTCCTTGCTTCCGCATTGTGGCCGGGACGCAGGTAAGGAGAGGTTCCTCGTTCCTGCGGTGTCACACGGAGCGATGTGTGCTGCCGCAGGAACGAGGAACAACTTCGTTACTGCTGCAGTAACGATATTTGAGAATGGACCACCCATGTCACCGATGAACGATTTTGCACGTTTTTGCGACGATGCAAAATCACTCATAGGTGTCACACGCAAGGCATCGCTAAAGCAATCGGAGGTGCGTCACCAATTCCGTGACCCCAACGAGATCGCTTTAGCGATGTCGTAGCGTGTAAAGCCCGCTTTAGATAGCCAACTTTTTGATGAGGATCTGGAATAATCCCAAAAGCAAGGTTACCAATGCAGCAAAATGAGTTTTAGGTGGCAAAATATTTAGTAACGTTTCTATGGCTTGAGTACAGGAGGGATCAGAGTGGCTCTGAAAAGCTAGTGATTTTTCCACCATTGCGAATATACATTAATATTGCATAGCTCGTATGGAAAACATTTCCATTGGGGGGTGAGGAGGTTTCCAGAAGACTCGATATAGATCCAGAGACAATGAAATCATTGATGACAGAGCATGTTTTTCTCCTCTCTGACCCTTGCCATTCATTGCTTCAGCATCTAAACCTGTTTAATGGTTACACCCAGTGACCTATTCTCAGATATTTGACAGCAGCCAGCCCAGCCGTATAAAATGGGTGTGTGCCCAGTCCGGCATACAGGGAGTTAAAAGTAATTAATCCACCCTTGTTGTATAAAATGGAAAAACGCCTCCTCCCCAGTAGAGGCAGTAATTACAGTGTCCTTGATCCTGTGCGGAGTGTCCTACGCTCCATGCTGCCGGCACAGAACAGCCTCTCCAAAGAGCTAGACATTGTGTAATGAATTGAGGCTCTCGTGGCTGCTTAAAGCCGGCCAGCACATTACCGGAATGGCTAACGAACCCCTAACTTCGATAAGATATGCCAACCATCTAGTGTGTATAGGGGTGTCCTGACTTTTCTCAGAATGTCGAGGAAAAGAAAGGTTGGATATATTGGGATTCAGTCGAATAAGTTTTCAGCAGCACCTCAATCGCCTCTACCCTTTCTTAAAGGAGTTGACCAGTAGTAGGAAACCCCTTCTGATGCCACGTTTCCCCAGGTAAAAGAATAAAGCCTCTACTCACTTCTGCTGGCGTGGATTCAGCGGTGCAGAGGCTTACTTGGGTTTGTGACATCATGTGAGCCCCGCATCCTATCAGTGCCGGCTTCTGTCTCTCCGCCTTTGGGCAAGCGAGTTAATTAACAGCAAGTGATGCCGTGGCTACCACTCACTTCCTGTTGATTGCTCCTGTATCTGAGGGTGGAGAGACAGAAGCCGGAGCTGATTGGACGCGGGGCACGGGTGATGATACGTCACGTGAGCCCCAGCACCGTGAGCCCCAACACCGCTGGAATCGTGCCGACCAGGCTTTATTATTTTACTTGAGGAGAACGTGGAATCAGAAATGGTTGTCCTAGTAGTGGACAACCACTTTAAGAGATGCGCTTTGGCGAGTGTGCATGTGTCGGGGAAGAAGGGGGTAACTATCTGTAATGTATGGCCTGTCTACCAAGCAGAGCTCCTGGCCAATAATTACTAAATCTAATCATGGTGTTCATTATTATGGTTTTACCAGCAATGGTTTTCTTCAACAAAGTTCAAAGTGGTCATCCCAAAAGGGGTACAAAGGGAACTTAGTAACCTTTTGATACTGAGAATCAAGCTGTCATCCATAACCATGTATACAACCTTTAACTCTCCATACTACATGCAATAAGTTTATGATGGGAGTTGTAGATTTTCAACACCTTCAGGTTGAAAGAGATGGAAAATGGGACCTGACTGAGTGACCCGAGGCTAAGGAGAGGGTCATCTGAACTAGCTAGGAGTTAGGGTGAGCTCCCCCTAGAGGTGGCCACAAACAACCCGCGTTATATAATTTATGGTGATGAGTAAACTTAGTTCAACATCAAGGTTGCACATTCTGCAGATCACCTCCTACGTGCCGGTATCCCCGGCTCCTCTTTTGATAGGCCGGCCTTGTGTGCTATAAACGTGAAGCGCACACAACGTCCTATCAGGCTGGTAAATCAAAAGAGGAGCTGTGGATGCCGGCACGAATTACTGATCTGGCCGCTGGACCGGGGTCCTGTAAATTTAATTGTTCATTTCTATTAATTTCTCTAAGTCTGCACTATATAGATGATATTTATCAGTGTAGACTAGCAGGTCGAAGAATGATAGACCTTATACATAATGAGATTGATTAGTGTGACCTCATTTTGTGTAGAGGTCTGCTCTCCCTTGACCCTTTTCTCTTAAAATATGCAATATTGTAATATATAAAGAATTAACCTACATGGATCTCAAGAGACCAGATGTTTTCTCCATATAATAAAGGTGTCTGGCTGTAAGGCAACTGTCTGCAGCAATACCCTCCCCATCTGCGGTAGACTTGACACAAATTTTGGGTTGTTACCGTAGTTGTTCCTGTTTGTTGGAGTTGTCCATGTTTAGCAACCATACCAACATCTCGGTGGGTACACTTGGGATGTGTGAGTCCTGCTCCACACTACGGCACTGTGAAAACCTAAAATTGTTACAGGAACGCCGGCTTTTAGGTTAAGTTTGCGTAAACACCAATTTTGAGAAAAAAAAATCTTCCAATATGGTTTCTGTAAACTTGAGCAGCCTTGGCGATTTTGGGGCAGTTGGCACTTTTGGCCTACGTCAGGGGTCACCAACATTTATGGAGTAGTGGAAGCGACCTCTGATCGGGCAGACGTTCTTACTCTCTGTCGGCAGCGCTCCATTACGCCTATTTTTTCCGCAGCACCTCCCCCTTCTGAGGGCTGCCTCTTTTTCTCCCAAGAAAGTCATGATCCTCCAGTCTTTCTTTAGCAAATGTGCATGCGTATTACCTTCTACAGCCAAGGGCTCACAGCTTACGCTATAAATGACTCTAGTGCCGTAGGTCGTCAACCCCTTATATGTGACAACACATAGGCCCTGAACTTACAGCATCTCGATGACCTTCTTCATACTTCTGTGCTGAATATTACATTCCTATCAGTGTGATGCGCAGAGGAGCCTTTGTTTTTGGGACTCTGCCGGTCATGTCATTATCGGGATTGTCCCTATGTGTCATTACATGGTGACGATGAGTCACGCTTACATAAGACCAATGCCGAGAGGATCCGGTCTCCAGCTGTGCAAACATTCTGGTCATTTATTCCCTGTGATGCAGAACGGCTCCTAAAATCCAGATGTTTTAACTTACTCCATCTCTGCACGCCTGGCGTCCTCTGATAGCAGGCGCCACAGAGACACACACTGACCAGTCCAACCTTCTCCATGTATACAGCCCTCTACAGACGTATATATTACATACCTGATTCTGCCCTGCGTCTCTATATGGTTTCTAGGGAAAAATAACTCTGTAACATGATATGTGATGGCACATGGCGCTTTTTCCTGTTGGGATTCATATGGAAATGTGGTAGGAAACAACTCTGTACGCCTCTGTTGGAAATCGGGAGATAAAATAAGACTTAGGGGTACTTCACACACAGCGAGATCGCTACTGAGATCGCTGCTGAGTCACGGTTTTTGTGACCTCATTAGCGATCTCGCTGTGTGTGACACTGAGCAGCGATCTGGCCCCTGCTGTGAGATCGCTGCTCGTTACACACAGCCCTGGTTCGTTTTTTTATTGTTGCTCTCCCGCTGATAAGCACACATCGCTGTGTGTGACAGCGAGAGAGCAACAATCCTGAATGTGCAGGGAGCAGGAGCCGGCATCTGACAGCCTGCGGTAAGCTGTAACCAAGGTAAACATCGGGTAACCAAGGTGGTTACCCGATATTTACCTTCGTTACCAGCCTCCGCAGCTCTCACGCTGCCAGTGCCGGCTCCTGCTCTCTGCACACGCTAAGTTAAGCGGTGTGAGCTGGTAACTAAGGTAAACATCGGGTAACCATACCCGATATTTACATTAGTTACCAGTGTCCGCAGCTTCCAGACGCCGGCTCCGTGCAAGCGCAGCGTCGCTTGCACGTCGCTGCTGGCTGGGGGCTGGTCACTGGTCGCTGGTGAGATCTGCCTGTTTGACAGCTCACCAGCGACCATGTAGCGATGCAGCAGCGATCCTGACCAGGTCAGATCGCTGGTCGGATCGCTGTTGCATCGCTGAAGTGTGAAGGCACCCATAGCAGGGCCCTACAGACATTTATCACTGTTGTATCAATAAGCTGAGGGCCTTCTGATAGCCTGTGCCACAGTTATCCAAATTATTAAGTACTTTATGTAAAATGATGATTATAGCAGCAGAGATACCAAGATGGTTTACAGGAAGTGCGGGCGGGTCTTTGTCTACAAGAAGTGCGGGTGGGTCTTTGTCTACAAGAAGTGCGGGTGGGTCTTTTTTCTTTACAAGAAATGGGGGTGAGTCTTTAACGCTACAGGAAGTGGGGGTAGGTCTTTGTTTCTCTACAGGAAGTGGAGGCAGGTCTTTGTTTCTCTACAGGAAGTGGAGGCGGGTCTTTGTTTCTCTACAGGAAGAGGAGGCAGGTCTTTGTTTCTCTACAGGAAGTGGAGGCAGGTCTTTGTTTCTCTACAGGAAGTGGAGGCGGGTCTTTGTTTCTCTACAGGAAGTGTGGGTAGGTCTTTGTTTCTCTACAGGAAGTGAAGGCAGGTCTTTTTTTCTCTACAGGAAGTGGGGTTGGGTCTTTGTTTCCTTACAGGAAGTGTGGGCGGGTCTTTTTTCTCTACAGGAAGTGTGGATGGGTCTTTGTTTCTCTACAGGAAGTGGAGGCAGGTCTTTGTTTCTCTACAGGAAGTGTGGGTGGGTCTTTATTTCTCTACAGGAAGTGGAGGCAGGTCTTTGTTTCTCTACAGAAAGTGGGGTGGGTCTTTAACGCTACAGGAAGTGGGGGCAGATCTTTGCTTCTCTACAGGAAGTGGGGGTAGGTCCTTATTTGTTTACAGGAAGTGCAGGCGGGTCTTTTTTCTCTACAGAAAGCGGGAGTAGGTCTTTGACTTTCTACAGGAAATGTGTGGGTGGTTTCTCTAGTCCTGCTCTCCCATTTGTCAAACTACATACAGGCAGATAGGAGAGGGGAGCTTTCAGTTACGCACAGGCAAGCCTATACAGAATGACAGGAAAAGGAAGTTATAGTGCCTATAGTGCTGGCAGAATTCTAATGCATAGGAAATGCGGACTGAAACTCAGTGGATTACAAGTTACAGCGCTCCAGAATTAGGACAGGTCCTCAGCATAGCACACTGATTTGTATACCAAAATCAGTTTTATCTTGGAGAGAAAGAAGGGAGCAAGACCAGGATAAAGGCTCTCTACAAGTCTCAAATGTCCCGGCAGATGATGTCCATAGAGATAATTAATAGACTTGTCTGGTCTTACTTTACTCTTAGATATAAATCGCACCCAGAAGTTACTGACCATGGCTAACTCCACACTCCCCATAGTGAACACATGAACGCTCCGCCGAGTTGAACGTCCACGCGAATGGGGCGGTAAGGAGAGACAGATCTTGGCCCGGCAGTATTTAGGTGTATGGGCATCTTAACCGCAGATGTTGGGGGACAGCGGTTTGGCCTTCACGCACATTGGATTAATGTTATGTAGAATTAGCTCTATTTGTTAAATTTGGGACAATTTAGAACAGAAGGACAAATGCAACAAAAGACGACGGCTGGGACCACGATGGCTGTTCTGAATAAGGATACGAACCAGGGACATGTGGATGAAAGGAAATGGAAGAGGGGCCGACATGAATACATCGTGAGGGAAGACATCTGTAGAAATAAATAATTCACAGCTGCTGCGCCTCCTCACACCAATGTTTGTTCCCCCCTGTGACTCCCAAAAGGAGGATTTCTCCACAATCACTTTTGATAAGGCAAGAATGTGTCTTGAGGGAAAAGTTCAAGCTTTGTCCATTCAGCAGTATGTGATGGACCGGCTCCAGATTTAGCAGGGCTTGCTACAATCTAATGTTTTCCTAGATGATACCCTAAGGCCTTGTGTAAACCAATGCATTAAGGATCTATGTGATATGGTAATGGCTGCCTCTATATTTCACACATTGTCCACATGGATATCAGAGAGGGTCGTCACCAGCAGAATGGAGACTTGGCTCATCCATGCATCATAGTGTCAACATGTAATACTGCGATTCCCCTCCAGAGGCCGCTGTGGGAAAATGAGAGGATTAGAGAAGCAGCAGTCAGCTGACCTCTAACCTCAATGCACATTGGAAAAACATAGGTCCTTTTTTACCCGAAACAGTGCTTTGGGGTAGGCTGTAAAAGCATAAATAGCCTGAGGAAGGGTGTGGTATGGTTTTTGGGAAAAAAAACCCCACATTTTTCTAATTCAGGAACACCCCTTTAAGGGGTGATTTTGGGTGTGACACAGTTTGGCCAACATAATACAGGTAAATGTGGTTGTTTTGTGACTTCCCTAGGGTATCGCGATGACCATGTTGTAAAAAATCCCACTGGATCCAAATTTTTGTGACCCCCATTCACCCGTATTATGCTGCAATATAGCAGCACACAGCGATAGATAGGCTACACAACCCGTGTCCAGACGTCTACAGGCATAAAAACTGCTTAATGCTCCAGTGGATGTCAATCTAGAAGCAAAAAAACGCATCTTGGTCACAATAAATCTTTTATTTTCTCAGAAAGAGCGCCACTCTCGTGACCAGGCTGCCAGTGGTATTGCAGCTCTGCCTCAAAATGGTACACAGGGCTCAGATGCAATATCAGACCTGGCCCATGGAAAAGTCATGGTGTTCACTCCTTAAAACAGGACGAATCCCTGTAATTGGAGGTGCTTACATATGGGGCCATCGTATAACCACCAAGGTGCGGTCGTCCATAAGTAAATAGTGATATATTCTGTGAATGAGCAGAAGGCGTTGTGAGACGAGCGGATGACAGCGTTCACACGTAAGCAGATGTTTCCAAAAGGCTGGAGACAGTAACATAAAGATGTAAAATTGGGCAAAGGTTTGGGGTTTTTTTTTTTTTGCTTCTCTAGTCAATTAATCCCTTCAAAGAGCAAAAAAAGGCTGATAACTTAGAACAAAAGATGCAGTGAAAACAGACTTCAGTGTCGTCCCTTTAAGCTCTTATGTAAAATGCTGACTAGAGAAATCCATCTGCAAATATTTCTACCATTGCCAGGAATGGGCGGAGGGCGGGGGGGGGGGGGTAAGACCTGGATTAGCTGCGTAAGTGTAAAAATAGTAACATGTTGTGTTCTTAGTCACTTTCTGCTTCTGTTTGCTTTGTGCAAAGAAAATAACAGCAACATGTATTAAAGCGGTGCAGGACAATGGATCCCGGCCCGTGCCTGGCGGAGGCTGAGCGTCACTCCCAGTCCCCAGTCGGCCGCACCAGCTCTCACTATGGCTTCTCTGTTTCAGTAATACACTCCCTGACAGAAGTTCTGTCGCTTATCCTTGTTAGGTAAATAAAAGCATATAACCTGACTTTAAATTCATCCATTGGTTTTATAAATTACTCTTTTCAAAGCTGAAAACTGGAGAGTAAATTATAAAACCAATGGAGAAATTTAAAGTCAGGTTATAAGCTTTTATTTACATAACATGGATAAGCGACAGAACTTCTGACATGGAGTGTAGTAGTTACTACATACTAACCAGTTTCTACGTTCCAAAGAAAAACTAATATATGATTCTATGAACAATCGGGGAATAAAAGATCATATGAAATATTAGTGGGTAAATGATCCTACGATAGAACAGGGGAAATCAACATTTTTACAAATAATCAGAGATACAGATGATCATAAAAACGTTCGGGGGACGTAACAAGGCCATAAATGATGGTGGGTGAAAGATCTTATGTATGGTCAAGGGAAACAATGATCCTATAAATGATCGGGAGAAACAGCGATAGTAAAAATAATCGAGGGAAACGATGATCCTATAAATAATCGGGGAAAACAGCGATAGTACAAATGATCGAGAAAAACAATAATCCTATAAATGATCGAACGAAACAATGATAGTAAATTAGGTGGGTAGATAATTGGGAGAAACAATGATCGTTTCATATGAAATTTCTTGGGATTGGGGAGACAAGCAAAACGTACAAATTATCGGGGGAAACAACACTCATACAAATGATCGGGTGAAGAAATCATACAAATACTCAGGGAAAGTAAAGATTGTACGGATAATTGGGGAAAACGATTGTAAGGGCGGCTTTGCACACTGCGACATTGCACGTGCGATGTCGGTGGGGTCAAATCGAAAGTGACGCACATCCGGCGTCACTTGCGATGCCGTAGTATGTAAATCCTAGATGATACGATAAACGAGTGCAAAAGCGTTGTTATCGTATCATCGGTGCAGGCTCCGACATTTCCATAATGCCGGTGCTGCGACAGGTACGATGTAGTTCCTCGTTCCTGCGGCAGCACACATCGCTGTGTATGACACTGCAGGACCGAGGAACATCTCCTACCTGCCGCCAGCGCCTATCCGGAAGGAAGGTGGTGGGCGGGATGTTTACATCCTGCTCATCTCCGCCGCCATTGGCCACCTGCCTTGTGACGTCGCTGTGACGCCGCACGACCTGCCCCCTTAGGAAGGAGGCGGGTCGCCGGCCAGAGCGACGTCGCAGGGCAGGTGAGTGCATGTGAAGCTGCCGTCGCAATAATTATCGTTACGCCAGCTATCACAAGATATCGTACCTGCGACGGGGTCGGGGACTATCGCGTGCGACATCGCAGCATCGGCTTACAATGTCGCAATGTGCAAAGCCCGCCTTAAGGTGATCAGTGAAAACAGCGATCGTACGATCAAGGAAAACAATGATTGTACAGCTAATCAAGGAAAACAATCGTACAGATGATTGAGGAAAGTATCAATCGTACAGATGACTGAGGACAATAATGATTGTACAGATGATTGAGGACAGTAATGATTGTACAGATGATCGGGCAAAATAACAATCGTACAGATTGATTGGGAAAGTAACGATTGTACAAATGATTGGGGAAAGTAATGATCATACGGATAATGGGGGAAAGTAATGATCGTACAGATAATCAGGGAAAACAACGATTGTACAGATGATCAAGGAAAGCAATTATTGTACAGATGATTGGGGAAAACAACGATTGTACAGATGACTGGGGAAAGTAATGATCGTACAGATGATTGACGACAGTAATGATTTTACAGATGATCGGGCAAAATAACAATTGTACAGATGATTGGGGAAAGTAATGATCATACGCATAATGGGGGAAAGTAACAATCGTACAAATGATCAGGGAAGGTAATGATTGTAACTAGAACAGGTGACAGTCAGCTCCCCCTAGTGGTGGCTACAGGCTGACCGTGTATTATCATTTACATCTAAGTCTATGCGGAGGATCTGGAGCTCTGTACTAGAGAAATAAGACTACAAAGGAAATGAATCAGCACAAAATTAGTATTAGAAGCGGCTGCAAGCCAAGCCATTACATTACCCGCAATTACCGAGTTACTGCAGCGGTAGTAAAAGGTTAGGTAACCTATACAGTGTCATGATGACTGTGCCCAGAGCACGCCAAGACTTATAGTATAATAAAACCTATAGAGGCCTAAGCAGGGTGTAATAAAGGAAGGAGGCCGAGGATGACGCAGGAATGTGCCGGGATTTACACACCCGCTAAGTGTAAAGGTATTTTATGAGATATAACCCGCCTGCTGCAATCTCCTGCTCTTATATACTCTCCTTCTGTAAAGGGAACCTAGCACAGGTCACCGACCGGGGTTACTGAGAACAGAAAAAAAGACACTATTACATAGGTACATAGATTGAAAAGACCTCGGTCCATCTAGTTCAACCTTCCTCCACCAACTACACAGTTTGTCCCTAAGTCATTTATAACCTACAATGTTGTGTGTACTGAGGAAATCATCTAAGCCTTTAAGCAGTTATAGTATCTGCCATTACTACCTCTTGTGGTAGGGCATTTCACAGTCTGACTGCTCTAACTGTAAAGAACCCTTTCCTATTTAGCTGCCGGAATCGCTTTTCTTCCACTCGCAGTGAGTGCCCCTGGTCCTTAGTACTGTCTTTGGAAGAAATAAGTCATGTGCCAGTCCTTTTATATTGACCACACATGTATTTATACATATAAATGAGATCTCCTCTGAGATGTCTTTTTCCACTTCTCATCATACGGGCGGCCTCCATTACTCATCATACGGGCGGCCTCCATTACTCATCATACGGCCTCCATCCCTTGTAATAATCTAGTTGCCGCCTTTGACTCTAACTTCTGAATGTCCTTTTTAAAATGTGGAGCCCAAAACTGGATCCCATATTCCAGATGTGGCCTTACAAGTGATTTATAGAGGGGTAACAATACGTTGGGATCACGGGATCTAATCTATCTTTTTATACACCCTAAAATCTTGTTTGCTTTAGCAGCTGCTGCCTGACATTGAGTGCTGCTGCTCAGCCTCATATTTTTACCTAAGAGTCTTGCCTACAGATCAAATGCATGCAAGCAAATGCTGTAATACCAGATCCTAAAATTTCCCCACCCTCACTCCCCAAAAAAGTCCACATTTCAGATTAAATTTAGCTTCACATTTAATTGTCACATATGGAAGATTTCCCTCACACCCATCTTCTCCAGGTTTAGGTGCCTCTTTCACTCTGTCCTCATCTACAAACAGCACATCTATCTATCCCTCTATCTATCTATCTATCTATCTATCTATCTATCTATTCCTCTATCTATCTATCTATCTATCTATCTATCTATCCCTCTATCTATCTATCTATCTATCTATCCCTCTATCTATCCCTCTATCTATCCATCTATCTATCTATCTATCCCTCTATCTATCTATCCCTCTATCTATCTATCTATCTATCTATCCCTCTATCTATCCCTCTATCTATCTATCTATCTATCTATCTATCTATCTATCTATCTATCCCTCTATCTATCCCTCCCTCTATCTATCTATCTATCTATCCCTCTATCTATCCCTCTATCTATCTATCTATCTATCTATCTATCTATCTATCTATCTATCCCTCTATTCCTCTATCTATCTATCTATCTATCTATCTATCCCTCTATCTATCCCTCTATCTATCTATCTATCTATCCCTCTATCTATCTATCTATCTATCCCTCCCTCTATCTATCTATCTATCTATCTATCTATCCATCTATCTATCTATCTATCTATCTATCCCTCTATCTATCCCTCTATCTATCTATCTATCTATCTATCCCTCTATCTATCTATCTATCCCTCTATCTATCCCTCTATCTATCTATCTATCTATCTATCTATCTATCTATCCCTCTATCTATCCCTCTATCTATCTATCTATCTATCTATCTATCTATCTATCCCTCTATCTATCTATCTATCTATCTATCTATCTATCTATCCCTCTATCTATCTATCTATCTATCTATCCCTCTATCTATCTATCTATCTATCTATCTATCTATCTATCTATCTATCTATCTATCTATCTATCTATCCCTCTATCTATCTATCCCTCTATCTATCCCTCTATCTATCCCTCTATCTCTCTATCTATCTATCTATCCCTCTATCTATCCCTCTATCTATCTATCTATCTATCTATCCCTCTATCTATCTATCTATCCCTCCCTCTATCTATCTATCCCTCCCTCTATCTAACTTCCAGCACTTTCTTTTACTTTGATCCTTTTTTTGTCCCAAGTTACAATTGAAACTGCAAAATATATAACTAAATCTTCTCTGTGAGTCTCTTCTTCTGTAGCTGCAGCAGGAGCCTCCCCCCAACTGCTCTTTCAGCAGCAGGACAAAGGATTTTATTATGTTTGCCCCTTGGCTAAACCCATCCATCCAGCTGTACCCAGGCTGTAGAAGGAACTGATCAGCAGGATTGTTAACCCCTGTGAAGACAAGATTAGGCTATGTGCGCACAATGCGTTTTTCGCGGCGTTTTTGCGCGTTTTTCGGGTGCGTTTTAGGCCTCAAAACTGCAGGACTTTGCTTCCCCAGCAAAGTCTGAGTTTTCATTTTTGCTGTCCACACACATCTGGTTTTTTTACCTGCGTTTTTGAGTTAAAAAAAAAAATGGACATGTCAGTTCTTTCCTGCGTTTTTCTGCGTTTTCCCCCCATGCAATGCATTGGAAAAACGCAGCAAAACGCAGAGATCAAAAACGCAGCAAAACGCAGCCAAAAACGCACCAAATCGCGGCAAAAACGCTTGCGTTTTTTGATGCGTTTTTTCGACGCAGGTGCGTTTTTGTGCATTTTTAGCGGCCAAAAACGCACAAAAACGCAGCGTCAAAAAGACCCAGTGTGCGAACCTAGCCTTTATTCATTTGATTTCTGATTACTAGTGAATTGCTCCACTTGAAAGAACATGAGGGGATTGCTGTTCATGCAGATATCTATGGCCGTGTTCACATTGTGTATCTGCAGAGTATTCGAGGGTTGTGAATGAATCATCTTAAAAATGGGGCCATGGACTGAGCACATAAATATGACCTCCTATGTGTCACTCCGCATCTACAACATGAACACTCCGAAAAAAGGCACAAACCGAGTTCGTTGTATCTCCATTCGTGCCATTGCAGACTATGGCCCTGTCCCATTTTTAGGGGGACTCGGGAGGAACCCCCCTCCTGCTGCAGTGTGTACAGGGCCGAAGTCTCTCTTCAAATGGCCAGTAGTTATTTATTTTTTTGATCCCTTTTGAAATAAAAAAAATGGAAATAAAATATTCCAGGACGAGCCTCGTCCTCTCCGGTTTCTCTCCTCCCTCTGCTGTTTTTTAGCTGGGTCTAAACACAACAGTCTGCACAACTTTTTTTTGTTCACCAAAAGAAAAAACAACCATTAGCAACTACATCAGACTCTTCTCTTTAACACAGAAGTCTCTGGAAATGGATCATAGTGGATACTCATCCATTACGTTATTTGTTATTGGATCAGATTTCGGCAGGGCGCGCGCCCAGAGCTCCTCCAGCAGCAGCAGATCCATTACACACGAACAAAGCAAAAGTGTCCGCTCTAAACACAGATCTATATAAAGACGGAAACTTTGTTTACATTTTGCAGCTTTTGTAACATCCATTTTTTTTTCTTGTAATACTGGTTCCAGGGACCAGGGATGTCAAACTCAAATACACAGAGGGACAAAGTTAAAAACTTGGACAAAGTCATGGACCCCATAGTCCTCCAAACAGAATAATGTGCCCCACATAGCCCTCCATACAGAATAATGTGCCCCACATAGCCCTCCATACAGAATAATGGGCCCACATAGCCCTCCATACAGAATAATGGGCCCACATAGCCCTCCATACAGAATAATGGGCCCCACACAGACCTCCATACAGAATAATGACCCCACATAGCCCTCCATACAGAATAATGGGCTCCACATAGCCCTCCATACAGAATAATGGCCCCACATAGCCCTCCATACAGAATAATGGGCCCCACATAGTCCTCCATACAGAATAATGGGCCCCACATAGTCCTCCATACAGAATAATGGGCCCCACATAGTCCTCCATACAGAATAATGGGCCCCACATAGTCCTCCATACAGAATATTGGGCCCCACATAGTCCTCCATACAGAATAATGACCCCACGTAGTCCTCCATACAGAATAATGGGCCCCACATAGCCCTCCATACAGAATAATGGGCCCCACATAGTCCTCCATACAGAATAATGGGCCCCACATAGTCCTCCATACAGAATAATGGGCCCCACATAGCCCTCCATACAGAATAATGTGCCCCACATAGCCCTCCATACAGAATAATGTGCCCCACATAGCCCTCCATACAGAATAATGGGCCCACATAGCCCTCCATACAGAATAATGGGCCCACATAGTCCTCCATACAGAATAATGGCCCCACATAGTCCTCCATACAGAATAATGTGCCCCACATAGCCCTCCATACAGAATAATGGGCCCACATAGCCCTCCATACAGAATAATGGGCCCACATAGCCCTCCATACAGAATAATGGGCCCCACACAGACCTCCATACAGAATAATGACCCCACATAGCCCTCCATACAGAATAATGGGCTCCACATAGCCCTCCATACAGAATAATGGCCCCACATAGCCCTCCATACAGAATAATGGGCCCCACATAGTCCTCCATACAGAATAATGGGCCCCACATAGTCCTCCATACAGAATAATGGGCCCCACATAGTCCTCCATACAGAATAATGGGCCCCACATAGTCCTCCATACAGAATATTGGGCCCCACATAGTCCTCCATACAGAATAATGACCCCACGTAGTCCTCCATACAGAATAATGGGCCCCACATAGCCCTCCATACAGAATAATGGGCCCCACATAGTCCTCCATACAGAATAATGGGCCCCACATAGTCCTCCATACAGAATAATGGGCCCCACATAGCCCTCCATACAGAATAATGGGCCCCACATAGCCCTCCATACAGAATAATGGCCCCATATAGCCCTCCATACAGAATAATAGACCTCACATAGCCCTCCATACAGAATAATGGCTCCACATAGCCCTCCATACAGAATAATGGGCCCCACATAGCCCTCCATACAGAATAATGAACCCCGCATAGCCCTCCATACAGAATAATGGCCCCACATAGCCCTCCATAAAGAATAATGGGCCCCACATAGCCCTCCAAACAGAATAATGAACCCCGCATAGCCCTCCATACAGAATAATGGCCCCACATAGCCCTCCATACAGAATAATGACCCCACATAGCCCTCCATACAGAATAATAGACCCCACATAGCCCTCCATACGGAATAATGGGCACCACATAGTCCTCCATACAGAATAATGGCCCCACATAGCCCTCCATACAGAATAATGGACCCCACATAACCCTCCATACAGAATAATGAGCCCCACATAGCCCTCCATACAGAATAATGGCCCCACATAGCCCTCCATACAGAATAATGTGCCCCACATAGCCCTCCATACAGAATAATGGATCCCACATAGCCATCCATACAGAATAATGGCCCCACATAGCCCTCCAAACAGAATAATGAACCCCGCATAGCCCTCCATACAGAATAATGGCCCCACATAGCCCTCCATACAGAATAATGGGCCCCACATAGCCCTCCAAACAGAATAATGAACCCCGCATAGCCCTCCATACAGAATAATGGCCCCACATAGCCCTCCATACAGAATAATAGCCCCACATAACCCTCCATACAGAATAATGGGCCCCACATAGCCTTCCATACAGAATAATGTGCCCCACATAGCCCTCCATACAGAATAATAACCCCACATAGCCCTCCATACAGAATAATGGGCCCCACATATTCCTCCATACAGAATAATGGCCCCACATAGCCCTCCATACAGAATAATGGGCCCCACATAGCCCTCCAAACAGAATAATGAACCCCGCATAGCCCTCCATACAGAATAATGGCCCCCACATAGCCCTCCATACAGAATAATGGGCCCCACATAGCCCTCCATACAGAATACTGTGCCCCACATAGCCCTCCATACAGAATAATAGACCCCACATAGCCCTCCATAGAGAATAATGAGCCCCACATAGCCCTCCATGCAGAATAATGGCCCCACATAGCCCTCCATACAGAATAATGTGCCCCACATAGCCCTCCATACAGAATAATGTGTCCACATAGCCCTCCATACAGAATAATGGGCCCCACATAGCCCTCCATACAGAATAATGGCCCCACATAGCCCTCCATACAGAATAATGGGCCCCACATAGCCCTCCATACAGAATACTGTGCCCCACATAGCCCTCCATACAGAATAATAGACCCCACATAGCCCTCCATAGAGAATAATGAGCCCCACATAGCCCTCCATACAGAATAATGGCCCCACATAGCCCTCCATACAGAATAATGGGCCCCACATAGCCCTCCAAACAGAATAATGAACCCCGCATAGCCCTCCATACAGAATAATGGCCCCACATAGCCCTCCATACAGAATAATGTGCCCCACATAGCCCTCCATACAGAATAATGGGCCCACATAGCCCTCCATACAGAATAATGGGCCCACATAGCCCTCCATACAGAATAATGGGCCCCACACAGACCTCCATACAGAATAATGACCCCACATAGCCCTCCATACAGAATAATGGGCTCCACATAGCCCTCCATACAGAATAATGGCCCCACATAGCCCTCCATACAGAATAATGGGCCCCACATAGTCCTCCATACAGAATAATGGGCCCCACATAGTCCTCCATACAGAATAATGGGCCCCACATAGTCCTCCATACAGAATAATGGGCCCCACATAGTCCTCCATACAGAATATTGGGCCCCACATAGTCCTCCATACAGAATAATGACCCCACGTAGTCCTCCATACAGAATAATGGGCCCCACATAGCCCTCCATACAGAATAATGGGCCCCACATAGTCCTCCATACAGAATAATGGGCCCCACATAGTCCTCCATACAGAATAATGGGCCCCACATAGCCCTCCATACAGAATAATGGGCCCCACATAGCCCTCCATACAGAATAATGGCCCCATATAGCCCTCCATACAGAATAATAGACCTCACATAGCCCTCCATACAGAATAATGGCTCCACATAGCCCTCCATACAGAATAATGGGCCCCACATAGCCCTCCATACAGAATAATGAACCCCGCATAGCCCTCCATACAGAATAATGGCCCCACATAGCCCTCCATAAAGAATAATGGGCCCCACATAGCCCTCCAAACAGAATAATGAACCCCGCATAGCCCTCCATACAGAATAATGGCCCCACATAGCCCTCCATACAGAATAATGACCCCACATAGCCCTCCATACAGAATAATAGACCCCACATAGCCCTCCATACGGAATAATGGGCACCACATAGTCCTCCATACAGAATAATGGCCCCACATAGCCCTCCATACAGAATAATGGACCCCACATAACCCTCCATACAGAATAATGAGCCCCACATAGCCCTCCATACAGAATAATGGCCCCACATAGCCCTCCATACAGAATAATGTGCCCCACATAGCCCTCCATACAGAATAATGGATCCCACATAGCCATCCATACAGAATAATGGCCCCACATAGCCCTCCAAACAGAATAATGAACCCCGCATAGCCCTCCATACAGAATAATGGCCCCACATAGCCCTCCATACAGAATAATGGGCCCCACATAGCCCTCCAAACAGAATAATGAACCCCGCATAGCCCTCCATACAGAATAATGGCCCCACATAGCCCTCCATACAGAATAATAGCCCCACATAACCCTCCATACAGAATAATGGGCCCCACATAGCCTTCCATACAGAATAATGTGCCCCACATAGCCCTCCATACAGAATAATAACCCCACATAGCCCTCCATACAGAATAATGGGCCCCACATATTCCTCCATACAGAATAATGGCCCCACATAGCCCTCCATACAGAATAATGGGCCCCACATAGCCCTCCAAACAGAATAATGAACCCCGCATAGCCCTCCATACAGAATAATGGCCCCCACATAGCCCTCCATACAGAATACTGTGCCCCACATAGCCCTCCATACAGAATAATAGACCCCACATAGCCCTCCATAGAGAATAATGAGCCCCACATAGCCCTCCATACAGAATAATGGCCCCACATAGCCCTCCATACAGAATAATGTGCCCCACATAGCCCTCCATACAGAATAATGTGTCCACATAGCCCTCCATACAGAATAATGGGCCCCACATAGCCCTCCATACAGAATAATGGCCCCACATAGCCCTCCATACAGAATAATGGGCCCCACATAGCCCTCCATACAGAATACTGTGCCCCACATAGCCCTCCATACAGAATAATAGACCCCACATAGCCCTCCATAGAGAATAATGAGCCCCACATAGCCCTCCATACAGAATAATGGCCCCACATAGCCCTCCATACAGAATAATGGGCCCCACATAGCCCTCCAAACAGAATAATGAACCCCGCATAGCCCTCCATACAGAATAATGGCCCCACATAGCCCTCCATACAGAATAATGTGCCCCACATAGCCCTCCATACAGAATAATAGCCCCACATAACCCTCCATACAGAATAATGGGCCCCACATAGCCTTCCATACAGAATAATGGGCCCCACATAGCCCTCCATACAGAATAATGGCCCCACATAGCCCTCCATACAGAATAATGGGCCCCACATAGCCCTCCAAACAGAATAATGAACCCCGCATAGCCCTCCATACAGAATAATGGCCCCACATAGCCCTCCATACAGAATAATGGCCCCACATAGCCCTCCATACAGAATACTGTGCCCCACATAGCCCTCCATACAGAATAATGGCCCCACATAGCCCTCCATACAGAATAATGGGCCCCACATAGCCCTCCATACAGAATAATGGCCCCACATAGCCTCCATACAGAATAATGGGCCCCACATAGCCCTCCATACAGAATAATGAGCCCCACATAGTCCTCCATACAGAATAATGGGCCCCACATAGCCCTCCATACAGAATAATGACCCCACGTAGTCCTCCATACAGAATAATGGGCCCCACATAGTCCTCCATACAGAATAATGGGTCCCACATAGTCCTCCATACAGAATAATGGGCCACACATAGCCCTCCATACAGAATAATGGGCCCCACATAGTCCTCCATACACAATAATAGGCCCCACATAGCCCTCCATACAGAATAATGGGCCCACATAGCCCTCCATACAGAATAATGGGCCCCACATAGCCCTCCATACACAATAATAGGCCCCACATAGCCCTCCATACAGAATAATGTGCCCCACATAGTCCTCCATACAGAATAATGAGCCCCACATAGTCCTCCATACAGAATAATGGGCCCCACATAGCCCTCCATACAGAATAATGGGCCCCACATAGCCCTCCATACAGAATAATGGGCCCCACATTACCCCTCCATACAGAATAATGGGCCCCACATTACCCCTCCATACAGAATAATGGGCCCCACATAGCCCTCCATACAGAATAATGGGCTCCACATAGCCCTCCATACAGAATAATGGGCCCCACATAGTCCTCTATACAGAATAATGAGCCCCACATAGTCCTCCATACAGAATAATGGGCCCCACATAGCCCTCCATACAGAATAATGGGCCCCACATAGCCCTCCATACAGAATAATGAGCCCCACATAGTCCTCCATACAGAATCATGGGCCCCACATAGCCCTCCATACAGAATAATGAGCCCCACATAGCCCTCCATACAGAGTAATGGCCCCACATAGCCCTCCATACAGAATAATGGGCCCCACATAGCCCTCCATACAGAATAATGTGCCCCACATAGCCCTCCATACAGAATAATGAGCCCCACATAGCCCTCCATACAGAGTAATGGCCCCACATAGCCCTCCATACAGAATAATGGGTCCCACATAGTCCTCCATACAGACTAATGGGCCCCACATAGTCCTCCATACAGAATCATGGGCCCCACATAGCCCTCCATACAGAATAATGGGCCCCACATAGACCTCCATACAGAATAATGGGCCCCACATAGCCCTCCATACAGAATAATGGGCCCCACATAGCCCTCCATACAGAATAATGGGCTCCACATAGTCCTCCATAAAGAATAATGGGCCCCACATAGCCCTCCATACAGAATAATGGGCCCCACATAGCCCTCCATACAGAATAATGGGCCCCACATAGCCCTCCATACAGAATAATGGGCTCCACATAGCCCTCCATACAGAATAATGGGCCCCACATAGCCCTCCATACAGAATAATAGCCCCACATAACCCTCCATACAGAATAATGGGCCCCACATAGCCTTCCATACAGAATAATGGGCCCCACATAGCCCTCCATACAGAATAATGGCCCCACATAGCCCTCCATACAGAATAATGGGCCCCACATAGCCCTCCAAACAGAATAATGAACCCCGCATAGCCCTCCATACAGAATAATGGCCCCACATAGTCCTCCATACAGAATAATGGCCCCACATAGCCCTCCATACAGAATACTGTGCGCCACATAGCCCTCCATACAGAATAATGGCCCCACATAGCCCTCCATACAGAATAATGGGCCCCACATAGCCCTCCATACAGAATAATGGCCCCACATAGCCTCCATACAGAATAATGGGCCCCACATAGCCCTCCATACAGAATAATGAGCCCCACATAGTCCTCCATACAGAATAATGGGCCCCACATAGCCCTCCATACAGAATAATGACCCCACGTAGTCCTCCATACAGAATAATGGGCCCCACATAGTCCTCCATACAGAATAATGGGTCCCACATAGTCCTCCATACAGAATAATGGGCCACACATAGCCCTCCATACAGAATAATGGGCCCCACATAGTCCTCCATACACAATAATAGGCCCCACATAGCCCTCCATACAGAATAATGGGCCCACATAGCCCTCCATACAGAATAATGGGCCCCACATAGCCCTCCATACACAATAATAGGCCCCACATAGCCCTCCATACAGAATAATGTGCCCCACATAGTCCTCCATACAGAATAATGAGCCCCACATAGTCCTCCATACAGAATAATGGGCCCCACATAGCCCTCCATACAGAATAATGGGCCCCACATAGCCCTCCATACAGAATAATGGGCCCCACATTACCCCTCCATACAGAATAATGGGCCCCACATTACCCCTCCATACAGAATAATGGGCCCCACATAGCCCTCCATACAGAATAATGGGCTCCACATAGCCCTCCATACAGAATAATGGGCCCCACATAGTCCTCCATACAGAATAATGAGCCCCACATAGTCCTCCATACAGAATAATGGGCCCCACATAGCCCTCCATACAGAATAATGAGCCCCACATAGTCCTCCATACAGAATCATGGGCCCCACATAGCCCTCCATACAGAATAATGAGCCCCACATAGTCCTCCATACAGACTAATGGGCCCCACATAGTCCTCCATACAGAATCATGGGCCCCACATAGCCCTCCATACAGAATAATGGGCCCCACATAGACCTCCATACAGAATAATGGGCCCCACATAGCCCTCCATACAGAATAATGGGCCCCACATAGCCCTCCATACAGAATAATGGGCTCCACATAGTCCTCCATAAAGAATAATGGGCCCCACATAGCCCTCCATACAGAATAATGGGCCCCACATAGCCCTCCATACAGAATAATGGGCCCCACATAGCCCTCCATACAGAATAATGGGCTCCACATAGTCCTCCATAAAGAATAATGGGCCCCACATAGCCCTCCATACAGAATAATGGGCCCCACATAGCCCTCCATACAGAATAATGGGCCCCACATAGCCCTCCATACAGAATAATGGATCCCACATAGCCATCCATACAGAATAATGGCCCCACATAGCCCTCCATACAGAATAATGGCCCCACATAGCCCTCCATACAGAATAATGGCCCCACATAGCCCTCCATACAGAATAATGGGCCCCACATAATCCTCCATACAGAATAATGGACCCCACGTAGTCCTCCATACAGAATAATGGCCCCACATAGCCCTCCATACAGAATAATGGGCCCCACATAGCCCTCCATACAGAATAATGGCCCCACATAGCCCTCCATACAGAATAATGGGCCCCACATAGCCCTCCATACAGAATAATGGCCCCACATAGCCCTCCATACAGAATAATGTGCCCCACATAGCCCTCCATACAGAATAATGGCCCCACATAGCCCTCCATACAGAATAATGGACCCCACGTAGTCCTCCATACAGAATAATGGCCCCACATAGCCCTCCATACAGAATAATGGGCCCCACATAGCCCTCCATACAGAATAATGGCCCCACATAGCCCTCCATACAGAATAATGGGCCCCACATAGCCCTCCATACAGAATAATGGCCCCACATAGCCCTCCATACAGAATAATGAGCCCCACATAGCGCTCCATACAGAATAATGGCCCCACATAGCCCTCCATACAGAATAATGTGCCCCACATAGCCCTCCATACAGAATAATGGCCCCACATAGCCCTCCATACAGAATAATGGCCCCACATAGCCCTCCATACAGAATAATGAGCCCCACATAGCCTTCCATACAGAATAATGGACCCCACATAGCCCTCCATACAGAATAATGGCCCCACATAGTCCTCCATACAGAATAATGGGCCCACATAGCCCTCCATACAGAATAATGTGCCCCACATAGCCCTCCATACAGAATAATGGCCCCACATAGTCCTCCATACAGAATAATGGGCCCACATAGCCCTCCATACAGAATAATGGCCCCACATAGCCCTCCATACAGAATAATGGGCCCCACATAATCCTCCATACAAAATAATGGACCCCATAGTCCTGCATATAGAATAATGGGTGCCTAGCATTGCAGGCCAAAAAAAATCAGCCCGTGGGCCAGAGTTTGACATATATGCATTAGGCTAGGTTCACATTTCCGTTGCTTACGATGAGTCACAATCTGCCGCTCTGATAAACAACGCAATCCGTTTGGCGGATTCCGTTGTTCCCTATAAACTTGTATGAGTGGCGGATTGTGACTGATGCCCTTGCGTTGCATCCCCCGCCCGACTGATCAGTCTGGAACGACTGACCGTCGGGCGGCAGGAACGCAGCATGTAGCGTTTTTTGAGCAGCGGAATCCTTTTGATTGCGCTGCGCATGCTCTCTCTCGGCGGCCGGCTTCTGTGAGCGATCAGCTGATCTCCCGGCTGCCGGTTTTGAGAGCGATCACTCGTTTTACAACAGAATCCGCTTTCTCGTGATAATGAATTCCAATTCTTGTCACCCGTTGTACAACGCATCAGTCACAAGCGTCAAGCAACGCATGTGACTGATGCAAAACAACGGAAATGTGAACCTAGCCTTAGACGGATGACATCTTCAGATGTGAGTAAAGCCTACCATGGTATAAGACGCTATTCCTAGGCTCGGTGATAAATGATGTGCCACTGTCATATAAAGTACAGACCAAATGTTTGGACACACCTTCTCATTCAAAGAGTTTTATTTTCATGACTCTGAAAATTGTAGATTCACATTGAAGGCATCAAAACTATGAATTAACACATGTGGAATGAAATACTTAAAAAAGTGTGAAATAACTGAAAATATGTCTTATATTCTAGGTTCTTCAAAGTAGCCACCTTTTGCTTTGATTACTGCTTTGCACACTCTTGGCATTCTCTTGTTGAGCTTCAAGAGGTAGTCACCGGAAATGGTTTTCCAACAGTCTTGAAGGAGTTCCCAGAGATGCTTAGCACTTGTTGGCCCTTTTGCCTTCACTCTGCGGTCCAGCTCACCCCAAACCATCTCGATTGGGTTCAGATCTGGTGGCTGTGGAGACCAGGTCATCTGGCGTAGCACCCCATCACTCTCCTTCTTGGTCATATAGCCCTTACACAGCCTGGAGGTGTGTTTGGGGTCATTGTCCTGTTGAAGAATAAATGATGGTCCAACTAAACGCAAACCGGATGGAATAGCACGCCACTGCAAGATGCTGTGATAGCCATGCTGGTTCTGTATGCCTTCAATTTTGAATAAATCCCCAACAGTGTCACCAGCAAAGCACCCCCACACCATCACACCTCCTCCTCCATGCTTCACGGTGGGAACCAGGAATGTAGAGTCCATCCGTTCACCTTTTCTACAAAGACACGGTGGTTGGATTCAAAGATCTCAAATTTGGACTCATCAAACCAAAGCACAGATTTCCACTGGTCTAATGTCCATTCCTTGTGTTCTTTAGCCCAAACAAGTCTCTTCTGCTTGTTGCCTGTCCTTAGCAGTGGTTTCCTAGCAGCTATTTTACCATGAAGGCCTGCTGCACAAAGTCTCCTCTTAACAGTTGTTCTAGAGATGTGTCTGCTGCTAGAACTGGCATTGACCTTGTCTCTAATCTGAGCTGCTGTTAACCTGCGATTTCTGAGGCTGGTGACTCGGATAAACTTATCCTCTGCAGCAGAGGTGACTCTTGGTCTTCCTTTCCTGGGGCGGTCCTCATGTGAGCCAGTTTCTTTGTAGCGTCTGATGGTTTTTTGCCACTGCACTTGGGGACACTTTCAAAGTTTTCCCAATTTTTCGGAGTGACTGACCTTCATTTCTTAAAGTAATGATGGCCACTCATTTTTCTTTACTTATCTGCTTTTTTCTTGCCATAATACAAATTCTAACAGTCTATTCAGTAGGACTATCAGCTGTGTATCCACCAGACTTCTGCACAACACAACTGATGGCCCCAACCCCATTTATAAGGCAAGAAATACCACTTATTAAACCTGACAGGGCGCACCTATGAAGGGAAAAACATTTCCGGTGACTGCCTCTTCAAAATAATGCCAAGAGTGTGCAAAGCAGTAATCAAAGCAAAAGCTGGCTACTTTGAAGAACCTAGAATATAAGACATATTTCCAGTTGTTTCACACTTTCTTGTTAAGTATTTCATTCCACATGTGTTAATTCATAGTTTTGATGCCTTCAATGTGAATCTACAATTTTCAGAGTCATGAAAATCAAGAAAACTCTTTGAATGAGGTGTGTCCAAACTTTTGGTCTGTACTGTATCTATCATTTTTCCTTTTTTTTTTTTCTTTTTTTAAATATCTGATACCATCAAATATATATATGTAAAGTGTCCTGTATTACGCTGTCATTGAGGACGCAGTCGCCCTGCGGGTACAACGATGAGTCTTGCAATGCAAGGACAGATACATTTCTTTGCTCCTTACTTTGCACAGGATATTAATTTTTGGCGATATAATTTTTACATGAATATAAGTAAACGCACCCCTTCGATGTAACGAATGACCCAATATTTCATCTATATGTAACTACAGCTTTAGAAAGTCATAAATAGAGGACGCAAATGTGACCGGAAAGCTACGAATGATTTAACAATTGTGTGAACCAAAAGACAAAAACCTCCCTTTCACCAAAAATAGGAGAGACCTGATAAAACTGTTGGGTTTGATTGAAGGTAGTTTAATGTATATGGCCACCTTATTTTAATTTTTAGTTAATAAATCAATAGTACAGATGAAAAGAAGAAACTTTGTCATATATCTTATCAGAGAAATCCGCTTCTGTCTCCTCCTGAACCGATCATTCTCAATTCATGGGTAAATTCTGTAAAGTCTGTATTGAGTGAAGACGTAAATCACATTCTTGAAATAGAGGATAACTGTTGGTGCTTATACGATTCTACGGAGAGTGGAGGTTCTTGACACAGACTTTCCACTGCAAGTTCACACAAAAATGACATTTATATTTTAATCTGTAACTGTCTTTTTGGGAGAACTTGCAGCAGAATGTCTGTGTCTGCCTCTAGCTCCTCCCTCCTCATTTCAGGACAACTTGCAGCATAATGTCTGCCTTTAGCGCCTCCCTCCTCATTTCAGGACAACTTGCAGCAGAATGTCTGTGTCTGTCTCTAGCTCCACCCTCCTCATTTCAGTAAAACTTGTAGCAGAATGTCTGTGTCTGTCTCTAGCTCCTCTCTCTTTATTTCAGGACAACTTGCAGCAGAATGTCTGTGTCTGCCTCTAGCTCCTCTATTCTCATTTCAAGAAATTTTGCAGCAGAATGTCTGTGTCTGCCTCTAGCTCCTCCTTCCTCATTTCAGGATAACTTGTAACAGAATGTCTGTGTCTGCCTCTAGCTCCTCCCTCCTCATTTCAGGAACTTGCAGCAGAATGTCTGTTTCTGCCTCCTCGTTTCAGGAAAACTTGCAGCAGAATATTTGTGTCTGCCTCTAGCTCCTCTCTTTCCATTTCAGGAGGATTTGCAGCAGAATGTTTGTTTTTGTCTGTAGCTCCTAACTCCTCATTTCAGGAGAACTTGTAGCAGAATGTCCGTGTCTTCTTCTAGCTCCTCTATTCTCATATCAGGAAAATTTGCAGCAGAATGTCTGTGTCTGCCTCTAGCTCCTCTCTCTTCATTTCAGGATAACTTGCAGCAGAATGTCTGTGTCTGCCTCTAGCTCCTCACTTGTCATTTCAAGAGAACTTGCAGCAGAATGTGTGTCTGCCTCTAGCTCCTCCCTCCTCATTTCAGGACAACTTGCAGCAGAATGTGTCTGCTTCTAGCTCCTCTCTCTTCATTTCAGGACAACTTGCAGCAGAATGTTGTATCTGCCTCTAGATCCTCTCTTCTCATTTCAGGAGAACTTGTAGCAGAATGTCTTGTTTCTGCTTTTAGCTCCTCTTTCCTCATTTCAGGACAACTTGCAGCAGATGTCTGTCTCTGCCTCTAGCTCATCTTTTCTCATTTCAGGAAAACTTGCAGCAGAATGTCTGTTTCTTCCTCCTCGTTTTAGGAAAACTTGCAGCAGAATGTTTGTGTCTGCCTCTAGCTCCTCTCTTTCCATTTCAGGAGAATTTGCAGCAGAATGTTTGTTTCTGTCTGTAGCTCCTAACTCCTCATTTCAGGAGAACTTGCAGCAGAATGTCTGTGTCTGCCTCTAGCTCCTCTATTCTCTTTTCAGGAAAATTTGCAGCAGAATGTCTGTGTCTGTCTCTAGCTCCTCTCTCTTCATTTCAGGACAACTTTCAGAAGAATGTCTGTCTCTGCCTCTAGCTCCTCTATTCTCATTTCAGGAGAACTTGTAGCAGAATGTCTGTCTGCCTCTAGCGCCTCTTTCCTCATTTCAGGAAAACTTGCAGCAGAATGTCTGTTTCTGCCTCCTCATTTCAGGAAAACTTGCAGCAGAATATTTGTGTCTGCCTCTAGCTCCTCTCTTTTCATTTCAGGAGAATTTGCAGCAGAATGTTTGTTTCTGTCTGTAGGTCCTAACTCCTTATTTCAGGAGAACTTGCAGCAGAATGTCTGTGTCTGCCTCTAGCTCCTCCCTCCTCAGTAGAATAGAATCTTATAAGCACCAACTGTCTTATCCTATTTTTACAGAATTTACCCATGAATTGATGAGTGATATAGCAATCTAGGCGGAGAAAGAAGAAAAATTTCTCCGATAAGATATATTGCATGGATTATTTTCAGATGTACTGTTGATATATGAAACAAAAATGAAAATGATGGAGACCTTTTAAGTCTTTAAGATCAACTCCAATCTATCCATTCCTCGCTCCCCTCAATAGTAGACTCTGTGAGACACTTGAGAAGGATGAATCTGGTGGATCGCGCCACATATCACATTCACAATTCTTGCAAAACAGGTCATCTTTAAGGAATGCGGTAATAATAGATGTATCTTGGACATGACAGTACTCTTTCCTGCACCACCAATATGGCTGGACGAGTGCATCCTCCAAAGATAAGCCACTCCTAAAAAAAATTTGGCATCATTTCAGAATAATCCCAAACAAATCTTTCTCAACGGGTAGCATATTTGAGAGATTAGTCATTTTGAAGGAATTTTTCTGGTGGACCATCCCTCCTTATTAGAAGGATGCCTTCACAACAACATGTTTCTCTCCTGGGAATCTCAGTGATCAGCTGTAATCCGTTAGAAAACCTCATTAAGTTTTCAATTTCCCTGCAGCGCCACCACAGGTGGAATTGGGAATGACACGATGCCCATTCAAATCAATGAGTAACACATGAAAGGGCAGGTCCTCCAGAACAAATGCTCTGGCCAAGAGAAGATCCTAAACATAGGACCTCCCTCGGTAAAATGTGTTTTCAATGCCTTTAAAGTGAAAATATTTTTACAATAACATGTAGGTATTCCACGAAACACTCCTGAGGTTACGTAACCCTGCCACGTAACCATATTACTTACTCAATATGATAAACACTGTCTTCATCAGGTTGATCATGGTCTCCCGATACTTGGGATGGAACGATGTGTGTCTGGACATCCTGGCCATCCTCCTCTTTACGTACACAAAGATGTGCAGGTAGACCACCATCATAATGAGGAACGCCACTAAGTTGGACACCGCCCAGAAGATAAGATAACTCCGACTGTATAGAGGGGCCATCCGCGAACATGTCTCGATGTTACAAATACAATGCCACCCAAAAGACGGGATGAGGCCCAGCAGCAATGCCGTCAGCCAGATGCATGCAATGAGGATGCAGACGCGTTGGTTGGACATCTTGCTATGGAGCTGCATGGCAAATACCGTCTGGTGCCGCTCTACGGCTATGGCCAGCAGATTGGCCACGGAGGCCGTGAGGCTGGTATCTAGTAAACTTTGGCGGAGGAGCCAGGTTTTCAAAGTCAGGGTAGCAGTCAGTGGACCAGTGTGGAACATGAGATAGGTGTAGGCTACTCCAGCAAATAGGTCCGCCGCTGCCAGGTTCCCCAGGAGATAGTAGATGGGAAAGTGGAACCTCTTGTTTATTATAATGGCTGTAATGACCAGTAGGTTAGTCAGGAGAACAAAGACGCACACAGTAAGTCCGAGACCGACCACCAGGCTGTCCTTCGGCCTCCATACTGTTGTTAAGTCCTTTCCGCTCTTGTTGTAGAAGAAGCCGATGCTTTCGTTAAAGTAACACTTGCTCATTTTAGGGGGATCAGTAAACCCTGAAAAGAAAAAAAAGGAATAGGTAAATCAAAAACTTACAAAAATAGATCTTTGAGGACAAAACCCTTTGGAGTCCTCTATGTTGAGGTTGGTTACTAGTCAATGATACTATATCTGGGTATGACCGTCAGCAATGCCTAACAATGTGCTAACTTTT
Organism: Anomaloglossus baeobatrachus; assembly: GCF_048569485.1. Taxonomy (NCBI): domain Eukaryota; kingdom Metazoa; phylum Chordata; class Amphibia; order Anura; family Aromobatidae; genus Anomaloglossus; species Anomaloglossus baeobatrachus. The sequence goes on along the minus strand of NC_134356.1, from coordinate 644,522,758 downwards.
TAGGCTCTTTTCAATTCCTATCTATGAACAGGGCACCAGAAGTGTTCCCGTGGACCATCATACACAACCAATGATAGCCTAAGGGCCCCTTTATACAGTAGAGAAAAAATGTCCAAGTCTACAATTGTTGACAGGACTCGATGGCCATTGAAAATGTATGGTGTCCTCCTAGCTCTCCACCAACAGATGAGGTCAGGGGAGAGACGGATCGCGCATGTTGAATTTCAACACCCAATCCTTCTTTTTCTTCACGTTCACACTCGGCCAAGCTGAGTGTACATGTGTGCAGGAGGGTCGGGAGAGACATCTACCAGCTATACATAGTTTCACGTAAGTCCATTGAGTTCAACCCATGACCTAACCTAACATGTTGATCCAGAGGAAGGCCCCATGCAATAGACAGTAAGCGCCAAATTAAGGGAAAAAATTCCTTCCTGACTCCACATACGGCAATCAAACGAGTTCCTTGGATCAGTTCCACATCTCCTGGTAACCGGCCCAGGATATCCGTGCACCACACCCTTACTCCTTCTGGACTGGTGAGCTGTTAAGGGGCACTTTGCACACTACGACATCGCAAGCTGATGCTTGCGATGCCGAGCGCGATAGTCCCCACCCCCGTCTCAGCTGCGATATCATGGTGATAGCTGGCGTAGTGAACATTATCGATATGCCAGCTTCACATGCACTCACCTTCCCTGCGACGTCGCTCTGGCCGGCGACCCACCTCCTTATTAAGGGGGCGGGTCATGCGGCGTCATAGCGACGTCACACGGCAGACAGCCAATAGAAGCGGAGGGGCGGAGATGAGCGGGACGTAAACATCCCGCCCAACTCCTTCCTTCCGCATAGCCAGTGGAGGCAGATAAGGAGATGTTCCTCGCTCCTGCGGCTTCTCACACAGCGATGTGTGCTTCCGCAGGAACGAGGAACAACATCGTATCTCCTTTTTTTGTTGCGACATTATGAAAATGACTGACACTACACAGATCACCGATTTACGACGCTTTTGCGATCATTTATCGGCGCATCTAGGCTTTACACGTTGCGACATCGTTACCGGCGCCGGATGTGCGTCACTTTCGATTTTGACCCTGACGATATCGCAGTAGCGATGTCGCAACGTGCAAAGTACCCCTAAATCTCCTAACACCAACTTAGTGCCTTTTCGATAAGGAGAATCTGTCAAAGGCCCATCACCCAGCCAAACCAGATCTCCTGCCTTAAGGGTACTTTACACACTGCGACATCGCTAGCGATCTCGTTAGCGATGTGAAATTCTAGATCGCAAGTGCAATCTTTCGAGATCGCACATAGGTTATTTTACGCATGTGCGATCTCGAAAGATCGCACTTGCTATCTAGAATTTCACATCGCTAGCGATGTCGCAGTGTGTAAAGTACCCTTTATGCTGATGAGGGGGAAAAGCCCTGAAAACTGGTCTACAAATGGGAATTTCTGGTTTGGTTTCTTATCCTAAAGGCCCAGTCACACACAACGACTTACCAGCGATCCCGAAACCGATGCGACCTGATAGGGATCGCTGGTAAGTCGCTGAGAGGTCGCTAGTGAGATGTCACACAGTCAGACCTTACCAACGATGCAGGAGCAATACAGGTCGCAGTTGCGACCTGTATAACGATCTCAGCAGTCACTGTGACCCTGTCACACAGGACATCGCCTTTGAAGAAAATGGCCTGGACCATTCGGCAATGACCGGCGACCTCACAGCAGGGGCCTGATCGCTGGTAGGTGTCACACATAACAAGATCGCTAACGGGATCGCTACTGCGTCACAGAAACCGTGACTCAGCTGCGATCTCGCTAGCGATCTCGTTATGTGTGACGGTACCTTAAGGCATCTCCTAGAACTGGATGGGCCTTAAGGGGGCTTTACACGCTACGATATCATTAATGTTTGGACGTCGGGGTCAAGTTGTTAGTGACGCACATCCGGCATCATTAACGATATCGCAGCGTGTAATACTTACCAGCGACCTTAGGCGACCTCAAAAATGGTGAAAATCGTTCACCATGGAGAGGTCGTCCTAAAGTCAAAAATCGGTAAGGGTTGTTTAGCGTTGTGGTTCATCGCTCATGCGGCAGCACACATCGCTATGTGTGACACCGCATGAGCGAGGAACGTCTCCTTACCTGCCGCCGGCCGCAATGAGGAAGGAAGGAGGTGGGCGGGATGTTACGTCCTGCTCATCTCTGCCCCTCTGCTTTGATTGGCCGGCCGCTTAGTGACGTTGCGGTGACGTCGCTGTGATGCCGAACGTCCCTCCCCCTTGAAGGAGGGATTGTTCGGCAGTCACAGCGCCGCCGCCGACCAGGTAAGTATGTGTGACGCTGCGTAGCGATAATGTTCGCTATGGCAGCGATCACAAACAATCGCATGCGCGACGGGGGTGGTTACTTACACGGTTGCTATAGCTAGTGTGAGACTGTGACCGGGGTTATCTATGACGGCCGGTATGTCTCGCCCCGGTTGTGCTCACTCCATGATAGAAAGTAAATCCACTCTAGGGTTAATGCTGTTTCCCTACAGGCTGAAGGAGGGTTAAAGGGAAACAGGAACGAGGGGCAGGTGTGCCGGGTGTGAGGGAGTGATCACAACTCCCTGAGTCTCTGCTGGAGAGACATGTATATTGCTGTGGATTTTTGTTTGGACATTAAACACCGTGTGCTGTGAAACTTAATGCCTGGATCCCGTGTCTTCTGCTGCGCAGCCGACCGCGCTACCTCACATATGGTGGAGAATCGGCGGGCATGCCAGCCCGGTGAGGTGTACTTCCTTTTCTGGTGATCCGGTAGCACATGTCCTGGATTCAAGCAGCTATACTACGGCCCAAACCCAGCGACGCCATGGAGGACATACTAAGGCATTTGGCGCAGGCTAATGCACAGCAGCAGCAGGCTAATGCACAACAACAAGAGGCTAATGCACAGCAACAACAGGTGAATACCCACCTGCTCCGGACGTTGGAGCAACAGCAGCAACAGCACCAGCAATCCTTGAAATTGCAGGAAAAAAGGCACCAAGAACAGATGGTTCTCCTGGCCAAGTCAATCCGTGCCGGACCGGCAGCAACAACCCCGGGACCGGGGGACGACGGCAGCGTCCGGAAAGCGGTGAGACAAGCGTTGCAAAAGATGACCCCGGGGGATGATGTGGAAGCGTTCCTGGCAGTGTTTGAGCGGGTGGCCGAGCGGGAAAAGCTGCCGACCCCCCAGTGGGCTGAGGTATTGTCGCCCTATCTGACGGGGGAACCCCAAAAAGCGTACCTGGACCTCGGTACCGAGGACGCCATTGACTATGTGACCCTGAAAGCCGAAATACTGGCTCGGTTGGGGGTGAATACCTATGTACGGGCTCAGCGGGTAAATCGGTGGTTCTATGAGGAAGCCAAACCCGTACGCTCCCAGGCCTATGACTTATTACATCTTGTAAAAAAGTGGTTGCAGCCTGACACTCTGAGCCCGGCGCAAATGGTGGAAAGGGTAGTAGTGGATCGTTTTGTGCGCACTTTACCCGTCACCGTTCAACGGTGGGTAGGACAGGGTGACCCGAGTACCCTGGACCAATTAGTGTCCCTGGTAGAGCGGCATGTGGCTACGCAGGACTTGATACGGGACACTGAGACTTTGCGTACCGCCCGTCGGTCCGGCCCCTCCAAGCCTAGGGCCAAGGACCCACCGCCGACACCGGTACAGGAGTCCGCTACCATCCTGGCTGAGGCCGCGCCCGCCGTTCCTGAGGTCCGGAAGGCCATGTACCCTAAACGACAACTTGTCAAGGGGGTTTCCTTCCCTATTAGATGTTGGCGGTGCCAGCGGGTGGGACATATGGAAGCCCAGTGTCCCCTGACCACGGAGCCTATGGATTGTGGGGTTACCCGGCGGGGTTCAATGTATGCTCAGGTGGTGTGTACCGCTGACCTGGTTCCCCCAGAGACTGAGCCCCACTTGTGCCAAATACAGGTGAATGGATGTCCGGTTACAGGATTGTTGGATTCCGGAAGCTTAGTGACCCTTGTGCGATCCACCTTGAGGGCTAAAGTAAAGGCCACAGGACGTACCGTGGGGGTGGTTTGCATACATGGGGACCGCCGAGACTATCCCACGGGGATTGTCACCATCACAGCACCTTGCGGTCAGGTGCAACATGAGGTGGGACTGCTTAACACTCTTCCTTATGACGTGATCCTAGGACGGGATCTGCCCTATTTTTGGACTTTATGGAAGGGAACCCCTAGATCCCCTCCGATATTGGTCAGTCCGGGGCCTGAGCCCTACAATCCTGAATCCGGGACACCTGCCGTAGGGGTCCCCATGATAGGGACAGAATGTGAACCCGATAGGTCGCCCCTAGAGGTATTGGCAGGAGAGGCTGAGACGGTCGAGCCCATCCCGGACTTGGAGGCATCCCCGGATGCGTTTGGGACAGCCCAACTCCAGGACCCTACGTTAATACATGCCCGGAATAGGGTGTTAGTAATTGACGGGGTGGCCCAGCTGCCCGGTGCCCAGGTAAGGTACCCCCATTTCGCTCTTAAACAGGATTTACTCTACCGGGTAGATGAAATACGGGGCGTGGGGGTGGAGCAGTTGGTGGTGCCCCAGCCGTATCGCCGGCGGGTCCTCGACTTGGCTCATAAACATCTGATGAGTGGCCACCTAGGGGTCAAGAAAACGCAGGAGCGAATATTGCAAAGGTTCTATTGGCCCGGGGTCTTTGGGGAGGTAAAACGGTTCTGCGAAACCTGCCCGGAGTGTCAGCTTACCGCACCACTGGTCCACTTTCGCAGTCCGTTGGTGCCGTTACCCATTATAGAAGTCCCTTTTGAACGGATAGGGATGGATCTGGTGGGGCCCCTCGTAAAGTCTGCTCGAGGGCACCAACACATCCTAGTGATCGTTGACTATGCCACCCGGTATCCAGAGGCGATACCTCTCAGACATACTGCGGCAAAGCTTATAGCTCGGGAGTTGTTTTCTGTGTTCTGCCGGGTGGGGTTGCCCAAGGAGATCCTTACGGATCAGGGGACCCCATTCATGTCTAAAATGACCAAAGAACTATGCCGGCTACTCCAGATCAAGCAGTTGCGTACGTCTGTGTATCATCCTCAGACGGATGGGTTAGTAGAACGATTCAATAAAACCCTGAAAACCATGCTAAAAAGGGTGATCTCCAAAGACGGGAAGGACTGGGATATGATGCTTCCCTATTTGATGTTTGCCATCCGAGAGGTGCCACAGGCATCCACGGGGTTTTCGCCTTTTGAATTGTTATACGGGCGACATCCTCGGGGATTGTTGGACCTGGCAAAGGAAACATGGGAGCAAGAGCCCACCCCCCATAAAAGTGTGATTGAACACATTTTAGGAATGCAGAACCGCATAAGCGCGGTCATGCCAATTGTGAAGGAGCATTTACAGGAGGCTCAGGCCGCGCAAAGCGGCCGCTATAATAGACAAGCCACCGTGCGGACCTTTAAACCCGGGGATCGGGTGTTGGTATTAATCCCCACGGCGGAGAGTAAATTCCTGGCTCAGTGGCAAGGCCCCTACGAGATAAAGGAAAAAGTCGGGGTGGTCAACTATAAAGTATTGCAGCCCGGTAGGCGGAAACCTGAACAAATATACCATGTCAACCTATTAAAACCGTGGCAGGAACGGGAAAGCCTGATGGTTGAGTTTCCCCCATCTCCCTCCTCTTCGGGTCGTTCACTCCCGGCTTCAGCGACCTCCGGAGAGGACGAACCGGAAGTAAGGATCGGAGAAGCCCTCACCAAGCAACAGAGGCGAGAGGCCAGACGGCTGGTTCAGCAGAACCCCGATGTCTTCTCCGAGTTGCCGGGTAGGACCAGTCTGATACGACATGACATTGTCACCGAGCCCCACCTGAAGGTACGCCTGAAGTCATACCGCGTGCCGGAGGCTCGAAGACAAGCCATATCAGAAGAAGTGAAGACAATGCTACGCCTGGGGGTCATCGAAAAATCCAGGAGTGAATGGGCTAGTCCCATTGTCCTAATACCAAAACCCGATGGCTCCTTAAGGTTCTGCAATGACTTCCGGAGATTGAACGAAATATCCAAGTTCGATCTCTACCCCATGCCCCGGGTGGATGAGCTGATTGATAGGCTGGGACAGGCGCGATATTTCACCACGCTCGACCTGACCAAGGGGTACTGGCAGGTGCCACTGACGGAGTCCGCCAAGGAGAAAACCGCTTTTGTTACGCCGGAGGGTCTCTTCCACTATGTTGTCTTGCCTTTTGGGTTACATGGCGCTCCGGCCACGTTCCAGAGGTTGATGGACTTGGTGCTGGAACCCCACCAGGCGTATGCATCAGCGTACCTTGATGACATCATTATTTACAGCTCCGATTGGCAGACCCACTTGGAACAGGTACAAGCGGTGGTGGACGCGCTTCGAACAGCCGGATTGACAGCCAATCCCAAGAAATGTGCGTTGGGACTCACGGAAGCCCGCTACTTGGGCTACGTGATAGGCCAAGGAGTGATTAAGCCCCAAATTAACAAGGTTGAGGCGATCCAGAAGTGGCCTAGACCCCTGACTACGAAGCAGGTTAGGGCCTTCCTGGGTATCGTGGGGTACTACAGGAGGTTTGTAAAGGATTTTGCGGGACTATCAGCCCCCTTGACGGACCTTCTCAAAGGCAAGAAGTCCGTCATGGTACGCTGGACTCCGCAGGCCGAGGACTCCTTCCGGGCCCTGAAGGGGGTCCTGTGCGGACAGCCCGTTCTCGTACACCCTGATTTCCGGAAGGAGTTCATAGTACAGACTGACGCCTCAGAGGTCGGCCTGGGGGCAGTGCTGTCTCAGGTGGTTCAGGGGGAGGAACACCCCGTCACCTTCTTAAGTAGGAAGCTCACCCCTCCCGAGCGGAATTATAGCGTAGTGGAGAAGGAGTGCCTGGCGATCAAGTGGGCCTTGGAGTCCCTACGCTATTACCTGCTGGGACGGCAGTTTCGCTTGGTGACGGATCACTCTCCACTGGTCTGGATGAGGTCCGCCAAGGAACGGAATGCCCGGGTTACCCGGTGGTTCCTTTCTCTGCAGAACTTCCGGTTTACGGTTGAACACCGGGCCGGTAGGTTGCAGGGCAACGCCGATGCCTTGTCCCGCGGCCCGTGTTTGCTGGCAGGAGTTCAACCCCGCTCGCTTGAACTGAGGGGGGGGGTATGTGAGACTGTGACCGGGGTTATCTATGACGGCCGGTATGTCTCGCCCCGGTTGTGCTCACTCCATGATAGAAAGTAAATCCACTCTAGGGTTAATGCTGTTTCCCTACAGGCTGAAGGAGGGTTAAAGGGAAACAGGAACGAGGGGCAGGTGTGCCGGGTGTGAGGGAGTGATCACAACTCCCTGAGTCTCTGCTGGAGAGACATGTATATTGCTGTGGATTTTTGTTTGGACATTAAACACCGTGTGCTGTGAAACTTAATGCCTGGATCCCGTGTCTTCTGCTGCGCAGCCGACCGCGCTACCTCACACTAGAAATTGCTAGCGATATCGCTACCGTGTAAAGCCCCCTTTAGGGTACCGTCACACTTTAGCGATGCAGCAGCGATCCCACCAGCGATCTGACCTGGTCAGGATCGCTGCTGCGTCGCTACATGGTCGCTGGTGAGCTGTCAAACAGGCAGATCTCACCAGCGACCAGTGAGCAGCCCCCAGCGACGTGCAAGCGACGCTGCGCTTGCACGGAGCCGGCGTCTGGAAGCTGCGGACACTGGTAACTAAGGTAAACATCGGGTATGGTTACCCGGTTTACCTTAGTTACCAGTGCACACCGCTTAGCGTGTGCAGGGAGCAGGAGCCGGCACTGGCAGCGTGAGAGCTGCGGAGGCTGGTAACGAAGGTAAATATCGGGTAACCACCTTGGTTACAGCTTACCGCAGGCTGTCAGACGCCGGCTCCTGCTCCCTGCACATTCAGGATTGTTGCTCTCTCGCTGTCAGACACAGCGATGTGTGCTTATCAGCGGCAGAGCAACAATAAAAAAACGAACCAGGGCTGTGTGTAACGAGCAGCGATCTCACAGCAGGGGCCAGATCGCTGCTCAGTGTCACACACAGCGAGATCGCTAATGAGGTCACAAAAAACGTGACTCAGCAGCGATCTCAGCAGCGATCTCGCTGTGTGTGAAGTACTCCTTAACTTCAGGCTTTTGACCCCTTCTTATTTCAACAGCCATAATTTTCTTTTTCATTGAGGTTTAGTGTTGTTGTAGAAATTGTAATTTTTGTATGTTTTAGGGTAATTTAAATTATTGTGTAATTTATTTTTAGGGGGGGGGGATGAAAATATTTATAAAAAATATTGAATGAATGAATGAATTAATTGATTCTATAGGTTAATATAGTTGTGTGAAGACCTGATATATGTGTTTTAAGTATTTACTAAAACATGCCTTATGTATGTATATATCTAATATATAAAGCTAGGCGTATGTATGTACAGTATGTATGTGTTTGTATGTATGTACAGTATGTATGTGTATGTATGTATGTACAGTATGTATGTGTGTGTATGTATGTATGTACAGTATGTATGTGTATGTATGTATGTACAGTATGTATGTGTTTGTATGTATGTACAGTATGTATGTGTATGTATGTATGTACAGTATGCATGTGTATGTATGTATGTACAGTATGTATGTGTATGTACAGTATGTATGTGTATGTATGTATGTACAGTATGTATGTGTTTCTATGTATATACAGTATGCATGTGTATGTATGTATGTACAGTATGCATGTGTATGTATGTATGTACAGTATGTATGTGTATGTATGTATATACAGTATGTATGTGTATGTATGTATGTACAGTATGCATGTGTATGTATGTACAGTATGCATGTGTATGTATGTATGTACAGTATGCATGTGTTTGTATGTATGTACAGTATGCATGTGTATGTATGTATGTACAGTATGTATGTGTATGTATGTATGTACAGTATGCATGTGTATGTATGTACAGTATGTAATTATTATTATTATGTATGTGTTTGTATGTATGTACAGTATGTATGTGTATGTATGTATGTACAGTATGCATGTGTATGTATGTATGTACAGTATGTATGTGTATGTATGTATGTACAGTATGTATGTGTTTGTATGTATGTACAGTATGTATGTGTTTGTATGTATGTACAGTATGTATGTGTATGTATGTACAGTATGCATGTGTATGTATGTATGTACAGTATGTATGTGTATGTATGTATGTACAGTATGCATGTGTATGTATGTACAGTATGTATGTGTATGTATGTATGTACAGTATGTATGTGTTTGTATGTATGTACAGTATGCATGTGTATGTATGTATGTACAGTATGTATGTATGTACAGTATGTGTGTTTGTATGTATGTACAGTATGCATGTGTATGTATGTACAGTATGTATGTGTATGTATGTACAGTATGTATGTGTATGTATGTATGTACAGTATGTATGTGTATGTATGTATGTACAGTATGCATGTGTATGTATGTATATACAGTATGCATGTGTATGTATGTATGTATGTACAGTATGTATGTGTTTGTATGTATGTACAGTATGTATGTGTTTGTATGTATGTACAGTATGTATGTGTATGTATGTATGTACAGTATGTATGTGTTTGTATGTATGTACAGTATGTATGTGTTTGTATGTATGTACAGTATGTATGTATATGTATGTATGTACAGTATGCATGTGTATGTATGTATGTACAGTATGTATGTGTATGTATGTATGTACAGTATGTAGGTGTTTGTATGTATGTACAGTATGTATGTGTATGTATGTATGTACAGTATGTTTGTGTATGTATGTATGTACAGTATGCATGTGTATGTATGTATGTACAGTATGTATGTGTTTGTATGTATGTACAGTATGTATGTGTATGTATGTATGTACAGTATGTATGTGTATGTATGTATGTACAGTATGTATGTGTTTGTATGTATGTACAGTATGTATGTGTTTGTATGTATGTACAGTATGTATGTGTATGTATGTATGTACAGTATGTATGTGTTTGTATGTATGTACAGTATGTATGTGTATGTATGTATGTACAGTATGTATGTATATGTATGTATGTACAGTATGCATGTGTATGTATGTATGTACAGTATGTATGTGTATGTATGTACAGTATGTAGGTGTTTGTATGTATGTACAGTATGTATGTGTATGTATGTATGTACAGTATGTTTGTGTATGTATGTATGTACAGTATGCATGTGTATGTATGTATGTACAGTATGTATGTGTTTGTATGTATGTACAGTATGTATGTGTATGTATGTATGTACAGTATGTATGTGTATGTATGTATGTACAGTATGTATGTGTTTGTATGTATGTACAGTATGTATGTGTTTGTATGTATGTACAGTATGTATGTGTATGTATGTATGTACAGTATGTATGTGTATGTATGTATGTACAGTATGTATGTGTTTGTATGTATGTACAGTATGTATGTGTATGTATGTATGTACAGTATGTATGTATATGTATGTATGTACAGTATGCATGTGTATGTATGTATGTACAGTATGTATGTGTATGTATGTACAGTATGTAGGTGTTTGTATGTATGTACAGTATGTATGTGTATGTATGTATGTACAGTATGTATGTGTATGTATGTATGTACAGTATGCATGTGTATGTATGTATGTACAGTATGTATGTGTTTGTATGTATGTACAGTATGTATGTGTATGTATGTATGTACAGTATGTATGTGTTATGTATGTATGTACAGTATGTATGTGTTTGTATGTATGTACAGTATGTATGTGTATGTATGTACAGTATGTATGTGTATGTATGTATGTACAGTATGTATGTGTTTGTATGTATGTACAGTATGTATGTGTATGTATGTATGTACAGTATGTATGTGTATGTATGTATGTACAGTATGTATGCTGTATGTATGTATGTACAGTATGTATGTGTATGTATGTATGTACAGTATGTATGTGTATGTATGTATGTACAGTATGTATGTGTTTGTATGTATGTACAGTATGTATTTCCACTAAAGGAATCCGAACTGTCACATTTACAATCAACATATTTTACACAGCCGCCGCATTTAACTCAGGGAACGTCATAGACTATGTTTTGATGGGAAATTTTGACCCCGCGCTTTACAGTTATTCACCAAAAAAACGCTTATTGTTTGGATGTGTGAGGTAATATATTGGCCGTTTTGATCATTAGCCTGGATATTTATTAGGCGGCCTACAGCAACCAATCACAGCTCTGCTTCTATTTTGTGACAGGTCATTAGTAGGAGCTGTGATTGGTTGCCATAGGCAAAGAAGGACATTCTTAGGGGTACTTTGCACGTTGTGACATCGCTACTGCGATATCGTCAGGGTCAAATCAAAAGTGACGCACATCCGGCGCCGGTAACGACGTCACAACGTGTAAAGCCTAGAAGCACCGATAAACGATCACAAAAGCGTTGTAAATCGGTGATCTGTGTAGTGTCGGTCATTTCCATAATTTCGCTGCAGCGACAGGTATGATGTTGTTCCTCGTTCCTGTGGCAGCACACATCGCTGTGCATGAAGCCGCAGGAGCGAGGAACTTCTCCTTACCTGCGTCCCGGCTGCAATGCGGAAGGGCGGGATGTTTACGTCCCGCTCATCTCCGCCCCTCCGCTTCTATTGGCCGCCTGCCGTGTGACGTCGCTGTGACGCCGCACGACCCGCCCCCTTAGGAAGGAGGCGGGTCGCCGGCCAGAACGACGTCGCAGGGCAGGTGAATGCATGTGAAGCTGCCGTAGTGATAATGTTCGCTACGGCAGCTATCACAAAATATCGCATGTGCGACGGGGGCGGGGAGTATCGCGCTCGGCATCGCTACCATTGGCTAGCGATGTCGCAGCGTGCAAAGTACCCCTTAGTATAAAAAGCTTCTGTGTCAGTTAGTATGATTTTGGTGAAAAGAGAAAGAGAGTTAAAGAGACAGAGAGAGGGAGAGTGGGAGAGAGAGAGGGAGAGAGGGAGAGTGGGAGAGTGGGAGAGAGAGGGACAGAGCGGGAGAGAGAGAGGGAGAGTGGGAGAGAGAGAGGGAGAGTGGGAGAGAGAGGGAGAGAGAGGGAGAGTGGGAGAGAGAGGGACAGAGGGAGAGTGGGAGAGAGAGGAGAGAGAGAGAGAGAGAGAGGGAGAGTGGGAGAGAGAGGAGAGAGAGAGAGAGAGAGAGAGTGGGAGAGTGGGAGAGAGAGAGGGAGAGAGGGACAGAGGGAGAGTGGGGGAGAGAGGAGAGAGAGAGAGAGAGAGAGAGGGAGAGTGGGAGAGAGAGAGGGAGAGAGAGAGGGAGAGAGAGAAAGAGCGAGGGAGGGTGGGAGAAAGAGTGGGAGTGGGGGAGGGAGAGAGGGAGAGTGGGGGACAGAGAGGGAGAGTGGGAGAGAGAGGGAGAGTGAGAGAGAGAGAAAGAGCGAGGGAGGGTGGGAGAAAGAGTGGGAGAGAGAGAGGGAGAGGGGGAGTGGGGGAGAGAGAGAGGGAGAGTGGGAGAGGGACAGAGTGGGAGAGAGAGGGACAGAAAAAGACTTCGTTACTATCCCAGTGCAGCTAGCACATATAAAAGATATGAAGAAATTCATACACATACATATAAACCTATACAGTTAGGTCCAGAAATATTTGGACAGTGACACAAGTTTTGTTATTTTAGCTGTTTACAAAAACATGTTCAGAAATACAATTCTATATATAATATGGGCTGAAAGTGCACACTCCCAGCTGCAATATGAGAGTTTTCACATCCAAATCGGAGAAAGGGTTTAGGAATCATAGCTCTGTAATGCATAGCCTCCTCTTTTTCAAGGGACCAAAAGTAATTGGACAAGGGACTCTAAGGGCTGCAATTAACTCTGAAGGCGTCTCCCTCGTTAACCTGTAATCAATGAAGTAGTTAAAAGGTCTGGGGTTGATTACAGGTGTGTGGTTTTGCATTTGGAAGCTGTTGCTGTGACCAGACAACATGCGGTCTAAGAAACTCTCAATTGAGGTGAAGCAGAACATCCTGAGGCTGAAAAAAAAGAAAAAATCCATCAGAGAGATAGCAGACATGCTTGGAGTAGCAAAATCAACAGTCGGGTACATTCTGAGAAAAAAGGAATTGACTGGTGAGCTTGGGAACTCAAAAAGGCCTGGGCGTCCACGGATGACAACAGTGGTGGATGATCGCCGCATACTTTCTTTGGTGAAGAAGAACCCGTTCACAACATCAACTGAAGTCCAGAACACTCTCAGTGAAGTAGGTGTATCTGTCTCTAAGTCAACAGTAAAGAGAAGACTCCATGAAAGTAAATACAAAGGGTTCACATCTAGATGCAAACCATTCATCAATTCCAAAAATAGACAGGCCAGAGTTACATTTGCTGAAAAACACCTCATGAAGCCAGCTCAGTTCTGGAAAAGTATTCTATGGACAGATGAGACAAAGATCAACCTGTACCAGAATGATGGGAAGAAAAAAGTTTGGAGAAGAAAGGGAACGGCACATGATCCAAGGCACACCACATCCTCTGTAAAACATGGTGGAGGCAACGTGATGGCATGGGCATGCATGGCTTTCAATGGCACTGGGTCACTTGTGTTTATTGATGACATAACAGCAGACAAGAGTAGCCGGATGAATTCTGAAGTGTACCGGGATATACTTTCAGCCCAGATTCAGCCAAATGCCGCAAAGTTGATCGGATGGCGCTTCATAGTACAGATGGACAATGACCCCAAGCATACAGCCAAAGCTACCCAGGAGTTCATGAGTGGAAAAAAGTGGAACATTCTGCAATGGCCAAGTCAATCACCAGATCTTAACCCAATTGAGCATGCATTTCACTTGCTCAAATCCAGACTTAAGACGGAAAGACCCACAAACAAGCAAGACCTGAAGGCTGCGGCTGTAAAGGCCTGGCAAAGCATTAAGAAGGAGGAAACCCAGCGTTTGGTGATGTCCATGGGTTCCAGACTTAAGGCAGTGATTGCCTCCAAAGGATTCGCAACAAAATATTGAAAATAAAAATATTTTGTTTGGGTTTGGTTTATTTGTCCAATTACTTTTGACCTCCTAAAATGTGGAGTGTTTGTAAAGAAATGTGTACAATTCCTACAATTTCTATCAGATATTTTTGTTCAAACCTTCAAATTAAACGTTACAATCTGCACTTGAATTCTGTTGTAGAGGTTTCATTTCAAATCCAATGTGGTGGCATGCAGAGCCCAACTCGCGAAAATTGTGTCACTGTCCAAATATTTCTGGACCTAACTGTATATGCTTATATGTATGGATTTTATTGTATCTTTTCGAGTGGACTTCAAATGAGCCCCAGTTACAGAGTAAAGCAGCCAATTACCCGTAGCTGGGCTGCTCTGGGTCTGCTCTGCCAGGCAGAAGCCTAGCAATCATATGATTGTCAGATCTCACAGAATGATTGGCCGATGCCGCTCTTCACTACATAGTGCTAAGCACTTATGAAGTCAGCCATAGAGAAGACAGAAGCTCTGCTGAGATTGTAGGAACTTTAAACTTACAATAGTGCGGGAGTTAAAGCCCAGTACCAAGCTCCATAAATTTAGGCTTGATGGACAGCTGGTTAAAGCGTCGATAATGACTTTTAGGACTGCGTCCGCCAATTTTTAGCATTAGGATTTGTCCTTTTTGTCTCTGAAGCGGTTATGTGCAGATCCAGACTCCGCCATACACAGGAGCCTGGGGCTGGACTGAGCTTTATTACTATGCGAGGCTGCTGCCAGAATCATCAGATAGCCGCTTATCTACCAGATAATGAAAAAGATCGTCTGGTGAGATTCCAATATCTCACAGGGGGAGACGCTGATCCCACCGATATAAGGGTTCTTATAATGTGTCTGGGGGTCTTTAGATAAGCACAAAAGGAAGCCAGAGACAGAGCAGAGTTTGATCTCTGACACTTCCATGCCTGTCTCTGCTCCGGACAATGCCACATTCAAGTTCTGCAAGTTATAAGCACAAACATGCAAATGATGACACAAGCATCAGTCACCGGACAATAGTCATCTAGACCCATGGAGAGGAGACACAGGGTTTATCTAATATTGGGGTGCAGTAACACATAAAGATATTTATTTTACTCACTTATACAGCACTATTAATCCCACAGCACTATACGGATGTGATCATCACTGTCCCCATTGAGGCTCACAACTAAATTCCCTATCACTATGTCTTTGGAAGGGAACGGGAGAAAACACGGGGAGAATGTGGCGCCCTAGGACCTGGTCGCCACAGCAGCATTGCCCTCCCAAAGGGTTAATGCTGAGCCTGGAGGTAATTGGGAGATCCATTGGCCAGCAGGTTTAACACCCAACACAGTTCTCCCTCCGGCCAGCAGGGGGAGCTCTGAACCTGGAATTCCAGGGAGCCTTCCTCTACCTGACCAGAGGGGGGAAGTGCAGCCAGTCTGTAGGGAGTAGTGGAAGTGAACAGACGCAGAGTGAGCTGTCCTGTGAATCTGGGGCCTAGAGCTGGAGCAGCTTGGCCCAGAGAAGCAGGAATAGCTGAGAGGCAGCAGAGAGACTCAGACATCGGAGTCTGTGGTTGCCAGGGTATAAAATCCGCCCCTGGTAGCCGAGTCCGAAGGGCAGGAGAGCTGCAAGCCCCTGGCCCAGAAACATCCAAGGTACAGCTGCAGCATCAGGGCCCGGTGTGGACTCCAGCGGAGAAGCACCAGAGAGAGGGTCTGCGCAGCCACCTACAGAAAGAAGGGACGTGCCATCGGTCCCAGCAGCAAAGAGGGCCATTGCTGGATTCAGAGAAGCAGGGTCCTATCATCACAAAGCAAAGTACAGGAGTAGGCCTCATACTCAGCTGGCCAGAAAGATCATCCCAAGTACTTCCAGGCCGACCGGATCCCCATCACCATCTGTAACGGTCTCCCAGGACTGGACTGTTCCCAGAGTAAAAGAGGAGAAGGTAAAGAGACTGTTGTTTGTGCCTGGTTCTTTCCTCGCCTGTCGGCCCTGCACCGTGTTAGCCACACAACACCATAGACTTTCACGGGCACCAACTGTATCCCGGGGCATCGCTCCACCTGTGGGGAGCCGTAACATCATAGCTGCCATAACATCACCCCGGAGTTCTCCCATAGCAGCGGCGGCTTAATAGCCGCATACCACAGGTGGCGTCACGAACATTAACTTCAACTCATCAGCCACATATTCAACTGACACCCACCAGGGCCACGGAGCCGGGCCCAGCCACCACTGACTACCACCGGACTAGTCCGGCCCGGCACCGGGTGTCCCCTAGCCCTGGGGTGGGCGAGTCAACTTTTGGCGTCACGAACAGGATTTCGTGCCCGGTTCCACCGGGTACTGTGCGCCTGAATAATTGCGCTTTAAAGACTGTATTACTGCGTGTTTCACTGTTTGAAAACTGCCGCCGCCATTATCCTCACTGAGCGCAGGAAGAAGGGGGGCGTGCCTGACAAAGAGCGCGAAGGGAGCGCGCCATCAGAGCAGAGCGCTGTTAACCCCGCGCGACCCGGAAGGAAATTTGAAAAGTGAACGGAGCCTGGTAAGGTTCACTAAGGGGGAGGAAGATGTCCGACGCAGAGGGAGGGCAGGTGGCTGCCATAGCCCGAGACGCCGCAGCGCCCGCCGAAGCGATCCCTGTCGCCGTCGCCCCATCCCCCGCTGTAGCGCCGGTAATGCCGATCACCATGCCGTACATACCGGGCGCAGAATGGCTGCCGCAGTATTCCGGGGAGTCCCATACCTTGAGCGACTTCAGAGAAAGCCTGCACAGCTTATTCCGGGTGTATCCGCTGACTGAGAGCCAGAAGGTGGGCATAGTAATGGGACAGCTAGCCGGCGCAGCCCAGCGTGAAGTGAAGTCCTGGCCTGATACAGATAAAGGGACAGTAACCCAGATACTGGCCAAGCTAAAGAGTACTTTTGACACCCGCACCGCAGCAGAGATAAAGATGAGATTCTTTGGGTGCAAGCAGCGGGCCACAGACAGCATAAGGGACTATGCCTTAAACCTGCAGGAGGCCCTGAAAGCGGTTAAACATGTGGACCCAGAGAGTGTACGTGAAGAACACAAACTCCTAACTGAGCAGTTCATAGAGGGGCTCCTGTCAGATGCCCACAGGACCCAGCTGCGTATCCTGGTCCTGCAGAACCCTGCTCTGGACTTTGCAAAGTTTAAGGACCAGGCCATCAGGGTACTGAGAGAATCTACACCGAATGACCCAGTGCCCCTCCGGCCTCTTGCTATCACGTACCCCGGGGTGGTGCCTGCAACACGAGCCACTGCAGGGGCTGAGGCGCAGTCCCTGGATAAGGATCCCACTGCAGAGCTCAGACAGCAGTTCCAGGAGCTGACCAAGACTGTAGCTGCCCTTGCCAAGATCGTGCAGTCCCTACAAGTGACCCCATCGCCTGCAAAAATCGAGTTGGCCTCCAGCCCAGATGACGTCCCATGGATGCGACAGAGGAGGGTTCCGCCGACCCGAGGCAGAGACACAGACCGGTATGATTCAACGGGACAACCGATCTGCCGCCGCTGCAGCCAGGCGGGCCACATTGCACGATACTGTCCTTTAAATGGGCCGAGCCTGGGGCCAGGAGCCGACCCCCAGGTGTAAGGAAGCCCGGCTCAACCCCCAGCCGCAGCAAGTATGTGGGAGGACGACCGGTCCTTCCTATTGTGCTGGATGGGATCCCTTTGAATGCCCTCCTGGATACTGGGTCCCAGGTAACGACCATCCCCTATAAACTGTACAAAAGATATTGGGCTGATTCAGACATTGACCATGGCCCAGATGATGATTTAACAATTGTGGCCAGTAATGGTCAGCCCTTACCTCAAATTGGGTATAAAGAAGTAACCATTAAAGTGGGGCGGGTGGAATTGCCATGTCAGGGGATGATAATTGTAGATATTGATCGCAAAGAATCTGACCCGCTGGTAACCATTGGTACAAATGTGATAGAAAATTGTATTGCCGAAGTGATAATTTTGTTGCAGCAGGCGTCTGAAACTGCCAGCTCCGGGCAGCAGCGTGCCCTACAGAGGGAGATCAGAGCCCTGATGAGGAGGCAGCAGGTGGAGCTGGCCGGAGGAGAAATTGGCAGTGTGAGGGTAAGTGACCCCCTACCCATTGCAATACCCCCAAGAAGTGAAATGTTGATATGGTGTCGGGCAGCAATAGGCCTCAAGGGTCAGGATTACCATGCCTTGGTAGAACCGGTGTATTCAGACAGTAGGCCTGGAGTCCTGATAGCCAGAGGGGTAGCAGACGTCCGCAAGGGGAGAGTGCCCATCCGTGTCCTGAATTGTGGGGAGGAGGAAGCCAAATTGCCCCGGTACGCCACTGTAGCAAAACTGTACACTGTCAGCAACAACACCATCAAAGCAGTGGAACCCTTGATCCCGTCCGACCAGGCGGAAGACAAGGGCTCCAAGGGGCAGCTGGAAGACTGGTGCCAAAACTTACATGTGGGCACCGACTCCACCCCCTCACACCAAAAGAATGGGGTTTACCGGGTGGTACAGGAGTACGAGCGGGTCTTCAGCAAACACCCCCTAGATTTTGGGCAGGTGAAAGGGGTTAAACATCAAATCCCCACGGGTGATCATCCTCCCGTTAAAGAGAGATACCGCCCTGTACCCCCCGCACAGTATCAGCGTGCCAAAGAAATGTTACGGGAAATGAAGGAGGCTGGGGTTATCAGAGATAGTTGTAGCCCCTGGGCAGCTCCACTAGTGCTCGTAAAGAAAAAGGATGGTACAATGAGAATGTGTGTAGATTACAGGCAAATTAACCGCATTACACATAAAGATGCTTATCCCCTACCCAGAATAGAGGAGTCACTAACAGCCTTAAAGTCAGCTAACTATTTCTCCACCTTGGATCTCACCAGTGGGTATTGGCAGGTTCCCGTGGCAGAGGCGGACAAGGAGAAGACTGCATTCACGACGCCAATGGGCCTCTGCGAGTTCAACTGTATGCCATTCGGGCTCTGCAACGCCCCAGGGACATTCCAACGGTTGATGGAGTGCTGCTTGGGCCACCACAACTTCGAAACCGTGCTGTTGTACCTGGATGACGTCATAGTCTACTCCAAGACTTATGAAGACCACCTGAAGCACTTAGCAGAAGTGTTTGAGTCTTTGTCAAAATATGGCCTGAAGATCAAGCCGTCCAAATGTCACCTCTTGAAGCCAAAGGTACAGTACCTGGGTCATGTGGTCAGCGCAGAAGGTGTGGCACCTGATCCGGAGAAAGTCACCGTAATCAAGGACTGGCCAAGACCCACCACGGTAAAGGAGGTGCGGCAGTTCCTTGGGCTGGTGGGCTACTACCGAAGGTTCATTGATGGTTTCACCAAGATAGCAGCGCCCCTTCAAGATCTCCTGGTGGGCCAGCCAAAGCAGGCTAAGAAGCAGAGCCCTCCCTTTGAATGGAGCAGCCAACTAGAAACATCCTTTGTCCAGCTGAAAGGGGCTCTCACGGGAGAAGAAATTCTGGCCTACCCTGACTACAGCCAGCCGTTTGTACTGTATACAGACGCCAGCAACGTGGGCCTGGGAGCCGTGTTGTCCCAGGTGCAGGGAGGCAGAGAGAAGGTGATCGCGTACGCCAGTAGGAAGCTTCGGCCCACAGAAAGGAATCCAGAAAACTACAGTTCCTTCAAGCTGGAGTTCCTCGCTATTGTTTGGGCAGTGACTGAACGCTTCAAGCACTATCTGGCGTCGGCCAAGTTCACCATCTTCACGGACAACAATCCGTTGACACACCTGGCAACAGCCAAGTTAGGTGCGTTGGAACAGCGGTGGATGGCCCGGCTGTCTAACTTTGACTTTACCATCAAGTATCGGGCTGGCAAGAAGAATAACAATGCTGATGCGCTGTCCAGAATGCCTCACTTACCCGAATCTGGAGAAGACCTGGATGAACTCGAAGAGATAGAGTTACCGGCTTTCCATCATCAGGGTGTTTCCCAGTGTGAGCATGCTGTGGGAGTGAAGCGCTCGAGCCAACACGAGGTCTCGGTTAACCCATTACTCCACCATAATTGGGAAGAAACACAGAATGGTGACCCGGCCGTGCGATTGGTCAAAGAGAAGCTAGCGCAAGCTGAGACCCATCTTGGCCCAGACGCTCCAGAGGAAGCCCAGCAGCTGTGGAAGGAGAGGGGACGACTGTTCACCTACCAAGGCAAGCTCTGCAAGAGATATGTCAACTATCGAACAAATGAACTTGTCTGGCAGATAGTGGTTCCGCAGAGGGATGCTCCAATGGTCCTAGCCGCGTATCATGATAACGCAGGACACTTCGGGTGGAAGAAGTTGGAGGCCTTACTCCGTGATCGGTTCTACTGGGTGCACATGAGAAAGATGATCGAGAAATGGTGCCGAGACTGTGGCCCGTGTAACTTGAGGCGGAAAGATGATGCCAGCCAAAGGTCTCCCCTACAGCCAATTGTCACGAAGCAGCCCCTGGAGTTGGTGGCCCTGGACCACGTGAAGTTGACACCAAGTCGGTCAGGCTATGTGTACGCCCTCACCATTGTGGACCATTACTCTCGTTTCCTGGTAGTAGTGCCTGTGAAGGACCAGACAGCCAGGACGGCAGCTAGAGCGTTCCAGGCATCCTTTTGTCGACCGCACGGCTATCCGGAAAGGGTACTGACGGATCAGGGTCCTGCATTCGAGGCTGAAGTGTTCCAAGAGTTCTGTAACATGTACGGTTGTAAGAAAATTCGAACCACACCGTACCACCCCCAAACCAATGGACTGTGCGAGAAAATGAACCATGTGGTTATTGATATGCTGAAGACTCTACCTCTGGAAGAAAGGAACCAATGGCCAGAGAAGCTGCCAGATCTGGTCGACCTGTACAACCATATCCCAGTAAATTCGACCAACTGCAGCCCCGCTTACCTGATGCGAGCCAGACCTGGCAGGTTGCCTGTAGACTTTGAGATGGGGACTGTGTCGCCTGAGGCGGTTCAAGAAATAGAGGATTGGGATACAGAACGGCAGCAGCAGTACCGTAAGGTCCAGGAATGCGTAGAGAGGAGCCTGTCTCAAGCCAGAACAAGACAAGAGCAGCAGTACAATCAAACGGCCCCAGCAACTCCCTTAGCACCTGGAGAACAAGTCCTCAAGAAGAAGCGGAGGACGCATAAATTGGATGATCAGTGGGAGAACGAGCCCTACACCATTATCCCCTCCAACTTTGACAACAGTAAGGTGTGCCTCATAAGCAAGGACGAAGGCAAGACTTGTCAAGCAATATCCAGAGACCGCCTGAAGACGTGCCCTGAGCGGTGCAAAGTTCAAAGGGAAGTGGAGGAAGTTCGAGAAGAAGGGGAAGAGATGATACAAACGATCCTCGGCAAATTCCCCAAGACTTGGACCCGCATAAATGGTGCCGTAGTGGTACCGGTCCTGACGTTCCCACAGTTGGTCGAGCCAGAAACAGAACAGGTTCCGGATCCACCCAAAGAACCGTCCGCCCCGACACACGGTGACACGCCAGCAGTGGAACAGGAGGATCAACCCCCTGTCAGTGGTGAACCTGTCATACCCTTGGCGACTCCTAGACCACATAGGCAATCATCATGCATACCTATTGGGGTTAGGCCTACCGGTAGTGCTGAGATAGGAGACACACTAAGTAGTCAGGGACAAACACCAGAGCTACGCAGGTCTCAACGCAGCACTCGGGGACAACCCCCTCTAAGGTATAGGGAATCAACTATATAAAGAAAGAGTATTTATTAGAATGTAAATAGTTATGTGAAAAGTCTGTAATGTCGTGTACAAAATGTTTTTTTTTGTGATTGCGAAAATGGACAATTGGGCCACTGGACTATGGGTGGCCAACACCTAAATTGTTTATAGTTAGCACCAGTGTGCTCAACACCCCTGAAGAAAAACCCGTCCGGCGTGCATAGAGTGGGGTCATCAATGCTCTGACGCACGCCCAGAGCCTACGTTGGGGGTTTGATCGCGGCGGGTCCCCCATGGAGCGGTGTAATGGACACCCGGCAGGGAGCCACACTGGACTCTTATAGTACTGTCTGAAGTTGTAACGTTAAAAATAATGTGCCTCCCATATTGGGATGAAATGTATGACATGTCATGTTTTGTTTCCACAGTCCGGGAGTACTGAATTTAACTAAGGGGGAGTGTGGCGCCCTAGGACCTGGTCGCCACAGCAGCATTGCCCTCCCAAAGGGTTAATGCTGAGCCTGGAGGTAATTGGGAGATCCATTGGCCAGCAGGTTTAACACCCAACACAGTTCTCCCTCCGGCCAGCAGGGGGAGCTCTGAACCTGGAATTCCAGGGAGCCTTCCTCTACCTGACCAGAGGGGGGAAGTGCAGCCAGTCTGTAGGGAGTAGTGGAAGTGAACAGACGCAGAGTGAGCTGTCCTGTGAATCTGGGGCCTAGAGCTGGAGCAGCTTGGCCCAGAGAAGCAGGAATAGCTGAGAGGCAGCAGAGAGACTCAGACATCGGAGTCTGTGGTTGCCAGGGTATAAAATCCGCCCCTGGTAGCCGAGTCCGAAGGGCAGGAGAGCTGCAAGCCCCTGGCCCAGAAACATCCAAGGTACAGCTGCAGCATCAGGGCCCGGTGTGGACTCCAGCGGAGAAGCACCAGAGAGAGGGTCTGCGCAGCCACCTACAGAAAGAAGGGACGTGCCATCGGTCCCAGCAGCAAAGAGGGCCATTGCTGGATTCAGAGAAGCAGGGTCCTATCATCACAAAGCAAAGTACAGGAGTAGGCCTCATACTCAGCTGGCCAGAAAGATCATCCCAAGTACTTCCAGGCCGACCGGATCCCCATCACCATCTGTAACGGTCTCCCAGGACTGGACTGTTCCCAGAGTAAAAGAGGAGAAGGTAAAGAGACTGTTGTTTGTGCCTGGTTCTTTCCTCGCCTGTCGGCCCTGCACCGTGTTAGCCACACAACACCATAGACTTTCACGGGCACCAACTGTATCCCGGGGCATCGCTCCACCTGTGGGGAGCCGTAACATCATAGCTGCCATAACATCACCCCGGAGTTCTCCCATAGCAGCGGCGGCTTAATAGCCGCATACCACAGGTGGCGTCACGAACATTAACTTCAACTCATCAGCCACATATTCAACTGACACCCACCAGGGCCACGGAGCCGGGCCCAGCCACCACTGACTACCACCGGACTAGTCCGGCCCGGCACCGGGTGTCCCCTAGCCCTGGGGTGGGCGAGTCAAGAACATACAGACTGCTTGCATGTGTTATCCTTAATGGGATGTGAACCCAGGACCCAAGTGCTGCAAGACTGCCGTGCTAACCACTGTACAGTGCTAACTACTGAGCCACCATGCTGCCCACTGTACAGTGCTAACTACTGAGCCACCATGCTGACCACTGTACAGTGCTAACTACTGAGCCACCATGCTGACCACTGTAGTGCTAACTACTGAGCCACCATGCTGCCCACTGTACAGTGCTAACTACTGAGCCACCATGCTGACCACTGTACAGTGCTAACTACTGAGCCACCATGCTGTCCACTGTACAGTGCTAACTACTAAGCCACCATGCTAACCACTGTACAGTGCTAACTACTGAGCCACCATGCTAACCACTGTACAGTGCTAACTACTGAGCCACCATGCTAACCACTGTACAGTGCTAACTACTGAGCCACCATGCTAACCACTGTACAGTGCTAACTACTGAGCCACCATGCTAACCACTGTACAGTGCTAACTACTGAGCCACCATGCTAACCACTGTACAGTGCTAACTACTGAGCCACCATGCTGCCCACTGTACAGTGCTAACTACTGAGCCACCATGCTGCCCACTGTACAGTGCTAACTACTGAGCCACCATGCTGCCCACTGTACAGTGCTAACTACTGAGCCACCATGCTGCCCACTGTACAGTGCTAACTACTGAGCCACCATGCTGCCCACTGTACAGTGATAACTACTGAGCCACAATGTTGCCCACTGTACAGTGCTAACTACTGAGCCACCATGCTGCCCACTGTACAGTGATAACCACTGAGCCACCATGCTGCCCACTGTACAGTGCTAACCACTGAGCCACCATGCTGCCCACTATACAGTGGTAACCACTGAGCCACCATGCTGCCCACTGTACAGTGCTAACCACTGAGCCACCATGCTGCCCACTGTACAGTGCTAACTACTGAGCCACCATGCTGCGCACTGTACAGTGATAACCACTGAGCCACCGTGCTGCCCACTGTACAGTGATAACCACTGAGCCACCGTGCTGCCCACTGTACAGTGCTAACTACTGAGCCACCATGCTGCTCACTGTACAGTGCTAACTACTGAGCCACCATGCTGCCCACTGTACAGTGCTAACCACTGAGCCACCATGCTTCCCACTGTACAGTGATAACCACTGAGCCACCGTGCTGCCCACTGTACAGTGATAACCACTGAGCCACCATGCTGCCCACTGTACAGTGATAACCACTGAACCACCATGCTGCCCACTGTACAGTGCTAACCATTGAGCCACCGTACTGACAACTGTACAGTGCTAACCGCTGTGTCACCGTGCTGCCCACTGTATAGTGTTAACCGCTAAGGCTGCTTTCACACCTCCGGTTTTAGCAGAGCCGGCCAATCTAGCTCTAAAACCTATGCAACGGATACGGCGACAAAACCGCATCCTTTGCATAAGTTTTTTACATGCGGCCCGTCCAGTTTTTGCAGCTTGTGGCAGGCTACTGAGCATGCGCAGTGGAAAAAAACTCATGCGGCGGCCGGATGCGGTGCGATGAAGTTTTTTTTGACGGACAAAAAAACGTGTCAGGCAACGTTACATCCGGCCGCCGCATCGGCTAAATCTGCCGCATGCGGCAAAAAACGGACGGAATGCAAGCCCATGCGGCACAATACGGCACTAATGTAAGTCTATGCAAAAAAAATGCAACTGGCGGCAAAAAAAAACGGTTGCGTTTTTTCTGCAAAGCGCCGGATTGTGCCGCACAGGAAAAACCGGATGTGTAAAAGCAGCCTAAAGGTACCGTCACACAAAGCCCTGTCACACTAAGCAACATCGCTAGCAACATCGCTGCTAACGAACAACTTTTGTGACGTTGCTAGCGATGTTGCTGTGTGTGACATCCAGCAACAACCTGGCCCCTGCTGTGAGGTCGTTGGTTGTTGCTGAATGTCCTGGGCCATTTTTTAGTTGTTGCTGTCCCGCTGTGCAGCACAGATCGTTGTGTGTGACAGCGAGACAGCAACAACTAAATGTGCAGTGAGCAGGAGCCGGCTTCTGCGGAGGCTGGTAACCAATGTAAACATCGGGTAACCAAGAAGCCCTGTCCTTGGTTACCCGATATTTACCTTTGATACCAGCCTCCGCCGGCTCCTGCTCTGTGCACATGACATGTAGCTAGCTGCAGGACACATCGGGTTAATTAACCTGATGTGTGCTGTAAGTAGGAGA
Organism: Anomaloglossus baeobatrachus; assembly: GCF_048569485.1. Classification (NCBI taxonomy): domain Eukaryota; kingdom Metazoa; phylum Chordata; class Amphibia; order Anura; family Aromobatidae; genus Anomaloglossus; species Anomaloglossus baeobatrachus. The sequence continues at coordinate 644,497,196 of NC_134356.1, read as the reverse complement.
GCAGGGAGCCAGCGCTCAGTGTGCGCTGCTCCCTGCTCTGTGCACATTTAGCTGCAGCATACATCGGGTAATTAACCCGATGTGTGCTGTAGCTAGGAGAGCAAGGAGCCAGCGCTAAGTGTGCGCTGCTCCCTGCTCTCTGCACGTGTAGCTCCGTGCAGTGGTAACCAAGGTAAATATCGGGTTGGTTACCGATATTTACCTTAGTTACCAAGCGCAGCATCTTCCATGCGGCGCTGGAGGCTGGTCACTGGTTGCTGGTGAGCTCACCAGCAACTCGTGTAGTGACGCTCCAGCGATCCCTGCCAGGTCAGGTTGCTGGTGGGATCGCTGGAGCGTCGCAGTGTGACAGCTCACCAGCAACCTCCTAGCAACTTACCAGCGATCCCTATCGTTGTTGGGATCGCTGGTAAGTTGCTTAGTGTGACGGTACCTAAGCAACTTACCAGCGATCCCAACAACGATAGGGATCGCTGGTAAGTTGCTAGGAGGTTGCTGGTGAGCTGTCACACTGCGACGCTCCAGCGATCCCACCAGCAACCTGACCTGGCAGGGATCGCTGGAGCGTCACTACACGAGTTGCTGGTGAGCTCACCAGCAACCAGTGACCAGCCCCCAGCGCCGCATGGAAGATGCTGCGCTTGGTAACTAAGGTAATTATCGGTAACCAACCCGATATTTACCTTGGTTACCACCGCACGGAGCTACACGTGCAGAGAGCAGGGAGCAGCTCACACTTAGCGCTGGCTCCCTGCTCTCCTACTTACAGCACACATCAGGTTAATTAACCCGATGTGTCCTGCAGCTAGCTACATGTCATGTGCACAGAGCAGGAGCCGGCAGCACAGGCAGTGAGAGCGGGGGAGGCTGGTATCAAAGGTAAATATCGGGTAACCAAGGACAGGGCTTCTTGGTTACCCGATGTTTACATTGGTTACCAGCCTCTGCAGAAGCCGGCTCCTGCTGCCTGCACATTTAGTTGTTGCTCTGTCGCTGTCACACACAGCGATCTGTGCTTCACAGCGGGACAGCAACAACTAAAAAATGGCCCAGGACATTCAGCAACAACCAACGACCTCACAGCAGGGGCCAGGTTGTTGCTGGATGTCACACACAGCAACATCGCTAGCAACGTCACAAAAGTTGTTCGTTAGCAGCGATGTTGCTAGCGATGTTGCTTAGTGTGACAGGGCCTTTTGCCACCATGCTGCCCTTCTGACCAATTCCTATCCAATTAGCCAAAAGTTGGAGGCTTCAAATAGACAAAGGGAACCAGTGAAGTCTCCAAATGCTATATATCTGCACATATGTGGTTCCAAAGCTGTCCTGCGCCTTACCTGCTACGGGCAGAAGTGAATTTTAACCCCTTCACAACATCTGCATGTATGGTGCAAGTCAGAAGCGGTTGTATGAAGGGGCTGACGGGGCGACTCTGCCCCACACTCGGCAGGTAATGCACTGCTCCCATCAACTGGTAACTTGCTTGTTAAATCCCGCTGTCAAACTGACAGCGAGAGTTAATACACGCCAACATGGGGTGTCACTATTTTAAAGATGGTGTCACACAGTGACGGCGAACAACGACGTCGCTGCTAAGTCACCATTTTCTGTGACGTAGCAGCGACGTCCCGTCGCTGTCGCTGTGTGTGACATCCAGCAATTACCTGGCCCCTGCTGTGAGGTCTCCGGTCGTTGCTGAATGTCCTGCTTCATTTTTTGGACATTGCTCTCCCGCTGTGAAGCACACATCGCTGTGTGTGACAGCAAGAGAGCGACGAAATGAAGCGAGCAGGGAGCAGTAGCCGGCATCTGGCAGCCTGCGCTAAGCTGTAAACAGGGTAAACATCGGGTAACCAAGAAGCCCTTTCCTTGGTTACCCGATATTTACCTTAGTTACCAGCCTCCGCCGCTCTCACGCTGCCAGTGCCGGCTCCCTGCTCTCTGCACACATAGCTGGAGTACACATCGGGTAATTAACCCGATGTGTACTCTGGCTAGGAGTGCAGGGAACAGGGAGCCGCCACTGGCAGCGTGAGAGCGGCGGAGGCTGGTAACTAAGGTAAATATCGGGTAACCAAGAGAAGTGCTTTCCTTGGTTACCCGATATTTACCTTAGTTACGCTTCCACGCGTCGCTGCTGGCTGGTCACTGGTCGCTGGTGAGATCTGCCTGTTTGACAGCTCACCAGCAACTTGTGTAGCGATGCAGCAGCGATCCTGATAAGGTCAGATCGCTGGTCGTGATCGCTGCTGCGTCGCTATGTGTGACACCACCTTAAGCGCCCATTGGTGCCCCATGATGTGATTGCGGGTCACTGATGGGATGCTAAGACAGCAGGGGGCTTCTTGAAGACCTCCGTGCTTGCTGCAAAAGAGACAGTAATTTATACTATATGCAGCAATTATGTGATATTGCTGTACATAACACAAGCAATCAGACGGTCGCAGCTTCAACTCCCCTTAGGGCACTATTAAGAATTGTAAAAAAATGTTTTACAAAATATAAAAAAAAACATAAAAGTTCAAATCACCCCCTTTTGCCACATTTAAAAAATAAATAAAAAAATAAATAAATTAAAAAAAAAAAAAAATGCACATACAGTATGTGATATCACCGAGTTCAGAAACGTTCGACCTAGGAAAAGGTAAAAATAATTAACATGATCGGTAAATACTGTTGACAAAAAAAAACATCAAGAACGCCAAAATTACGGGGTTTTTGTTTGGTTGCTGCAATACCACAAAAAATTACCACCCTAACCCTAACCCCCCCCACCCACAATTTTTTTTTTGTAAACTGATTTTCTTTTTACCATTAAAATAATATGAAAACTGGACAGCATGCGGTAAAATGAATGGTGTCGTTTAAAAGTACAACTCGTCCCGGGAAAACAAACAAGCCCACGTATGTCTATGTGGTCAAAAAAATAAAACAAACGTTTTGGTTCTTGGAAGAATAACAGGAAAAAACTGAAAACACAAAAATGCAAATTGTTTCCGTCGTGAAGAGGTTAATCCTCCCGAGAGCCGCATGCTTACAGGCCTAGAGGCGTGACAACTTTGTGCCAAAGAACAGGAAGGTTTTATTCGTTGGTGTAAATTGAAAAATTTCAGATCAACTTCATTATCTGGAAGATTGGTGAGAAATCTTGAGTAGTGTATACCTATGGGAACCGTCTCACTAAACGACGTACCAGTGATTCCGACCACGATTTGACCTGGTCAGCATCGCTGGTGTGTCGGAACATGGTCGCTGCTGAGCTGTCAATCAGGCAGATCTCACCAGCGACCAGCCACCGGCGACTCTGCGCTTGGTAACCAAGGTACACATCGGGTTACTAAGCAAAGCGCTTTGCTTAGTTACCCGATATTTACCCTGGTTATGTGTGGAGGGAGCCAGCGCTTAGCGGTGTATGCTTGTAACCAGGGTAAATATCGGGTAACCAAGCAAAGCGCTTTGCTTAGTTACCCGATGTGTATCCTAGTTACCAGCGTACGCTGCTTACACAGAGTCGGTGGTCGTTGGTCTCCCGCCGTCAAACACGCCGATGTGTGCTGCACAGCAGGAGACCAACGAGCAAAAAATGAACCAGAACAGTGTGTAATGATCAGCGATTTCACAGCAGGGGCCAGATCACTGCTTAGTGTCACACACAGCGAGATCGTTGATGAGGTCACTGGTACGTCACAAAACCTGTGACTCAGCAGCGATCTCGCTAGCAATCTCGCTATGTGAGAAGTATCCCTAAAGCTGGGTTCACACACAACGACAATGACGGCGCTGTTGCGTCACCATTTCCTGTGACGTAACAGCGACCATAGATGATCGCTAGTAAGCTGTCAAACATGTAATTTTAAGCAGCGATGGAGCAGCGATCATAGTGACCTCGACAGTCGTTGTGCGGTGTCACACGCGTCGCTATGTGACGACTCAGACCTTGATAGAGGCGTGGTGTTTAGCCCTAGACATGTTTTGCGTTGCCTCTTTTCACGCCCCTCTGTTCCGATTGGTGATCGCTACAGCGCCTTTGTGTTGCCTTTTTTCACGCCCCTCTGTTCCGATTGGTGATCACTACAGCGGCACCTGATTGGGTGACCGTGCCAAACAAAGGAAGACGCAGTAGTGCTTTCATTCATTCTATTTCATTTCATTCAGATCCACAAAGAACGACACACTAGCGACACCAGACAGAGAATCTACTACTTGGAACAAAGAATGGAACTTAAAGAATGAAATGACTGTAACGCCTTCGGCAAGGTACCCAATCGGAACGCTGTTGTAACCACCAATCGGAGTCGTAGGGGCATTGCAAAATACACCGCAAAAACACGCCCTTGTCCTGCTTTCAGTCCTACGTCACTGCCTTCAGCGTCGTCGCGACTGTCGCTGCTGCGGTGTCAAACACAAGGATGCTGAGCTTATCATCATGGCGCAGCGGGATAGCAGCGATCAAAAATGACCTGGAACATTCAGGAGCGAGCAGCGATTTCGCAGCAGGGGTCTAATCGTTGTTATGTGCCACACACAGCGACGTCGCTTTTGAGGTCGTTGCTACGTCACAGAAAATGGCGACTTAGCAGCGATGTCGTTGTCGCTGTCTGTGACACCACCTTAAGCCAACCACTAAAAGGTCCCACATTCACCCCACCAAGGGGGGTCCAGCTTGAAAGAAGCCATTATGATACACCCTATTAAGCCACCGTGAATGGACCATGAAGTCTACATGGAAGTCTCCAGACCCAAACTCAACATATACGACGCTGGTGAGTTTGGTTCAGGAGGCCGCAAATTTGGCGTAAGAGTTGAAGATCCTCAAGTAACTAGAGCCACCATTTGAAGAGAAGAATTGGCTGCAGAGAGAGCTGGTCCTTTGTAGGAAAAGATCCAATTTTTAGCAGTTCTCATTCATGGGAAAACCCGAACCAAGGACTCCCTCCAATAAAGGACATTTAGAAAAGCCTCAGTCTAGCCAGACAAGAACAGTGGGACAGACAACAAAAGAGAAGATTGGCGGCTCCTCACTAGACATATCTATCTCCTACAAGTCCTCCACCTGAATCACAATATCTAAGGATTTACAACCCTGTGTCAGATGTTGTGATTGGCTGATAACAGAGAAAATAGGTCACATTGAGCAGTAAAGAAATAAAGAGATTCCAGATTACAGATTTCATGAGGTGCAAAATTTGCATTTTAGTCCCATACAACCACCTAGTATTGATGAATCACAAGTCAAACAGAAACTAATAGTGGTGACATAAATGTACAATCACCTTACACAGGAGTGTGAATCAGGAGGGGCTCATTAGAAGAAGACTGTCAAACAACCCCTTCCCGAAAACCCTATTATGACACATGGGCTTCACAAGAACTTGGCAGTAGATCTCCAATGATTGCTTAAGCCGAGGGACAGAAGCCCTCAGGTTCCCGTGAGGGCAAAACTGTGTAAAGTGACATAGAAAGTCTACGAGTCTCTACACGGCTCTGGACACAAACTGAGAGAAGGCTCTCACGACCTGGTACCATTTATTAAAAAAAAGATATTTTAGGTTTTGTTACCTTTTATAGGAATCCTCCAGGCCCAGATAAAGCCTAGTGCAGGACCTGAAGGGGCCAGAGAGCATTCATTCTTGTGCCATGGTCCACCCCCCTCAGGGTCCTACACTACGTATACCATAAATATACGGTACCGGTTTTGTCTGGACCACTCCGTAAAAAAAAAGTAATGAAACAATTCTGATCAGTCGTCATATCTTAAATATCAGGACTGAACAGGAATCATACTGACAGAAGAGCGGGACTTAACCACACCTACACACCAAGCCAAGTTTCTTCAGGCTCATACTAACCTACATACACATACATACAGATAAATACACGTAGATATATACAGTATATATTACACCTACAATGACCTGTTTAGTCTTGTGTTCCGTTCCTTACTACAATAGATCCCTGCCTCACCAATGACCCAAACCCATGCTTCCCACCTGCTTCTCATTCACCATGGTGACCCAAAGACCTTGAAGCAGACCCTTTGAAGCTGGCTTCTTCACCTCTGGTATTGGTGCCACTCCCAATCCACCCCTGTCCTATACTACACGGTGTAGCTTTCTCCCTATGCTCTGTCTTCCTTCCCTGTCCATATCATGGTCTTCTATGATCCTCCAGCTCTACTCTTACCACTGTTCATGGCGGTAGAAGTCATCCTGTAGGTGCCCTCGGTTCCTTCCGTCCTTCCATTAGGTCCCAGCGAGCAGCATCTCCTCCCCTTGTGAGGTACACAGCATAACTCCCGATATACAAGCCACTGCCTGCCAGTACAACCCTGACTATTTCCAAATACCTGCTACCAGTAAGGTGTGACAGGAGGGAGGACCTCACCTTTGCAGAAGAGCACACCTCCAAGTCTATGCTCAGGTTACAGTTAACACAATCCTGCCTGGAGAAGACGACAGGGCAATCTGTGCAAAATTGTTGGATGAGACCAAACCTTTCAAGGATCCTTAGCAGATTGAATGGCAAAAGCCATCATGTATTATGGCATTGGGCTATAAGACTGAGCCATGAAGGGTCCTTCAGGCTAATGGATAGCAATATTCACTGAGTAGTATGGCCCTGAGTAGGGCACAAGACTGAGCTACGAAGGTTCCTCAACCCAATGGATGAGTAAGGATTACAGGAGTGGATCACAAGTCTATCCATTCATGTTCCCTCAGCCCAATGAAAGGCAAAAGCCACCATGTATTATGGCATTGGGCTATAAGGCTGAACCACGCAGAGTCCTTCAGGCCTATGGATAGCAATATTCACTAAGTAGTAAAGAAGTAGGGCACTAGGGCACAGAACCAAGCTATGCATGATTCCTCAACCCAATGGATAAGTACGTACTACAGGGGTGGATCACAAGTCTACACAATACATGTTCCCTCAGCCCAAAGAAAGGCAAAAGCCACCATGTATTATGGCATTGGGCTTTATGGCTGAACCACGCAGAGTCCTTCAGGCCTATGGATAGCAATATTCACTAAGTAGTAAAGAAGTAGGGCACTAGGGCACAGAACCAAGCTATGCATGATTCCTCAACCCAGTGGATAAGTACGTACTACAGGGGTGGATCACAAGTCTACACAATACATGTTCCCTCAGCCCAAAGAAAGGCAAAAGCCACCATGTATTATGGCATTGGGCTATAAGGCTGATCTACGCAGGGTCATTCAGGCCTATGGATAGCAATATTATTCACCGAGTAGTATAGAAGTGGGACACAAGACTGCATGGTTCCTCAACCCAATGGATGAGTATGTACTACAGGGGTGGATCTCAAGTCTACACCATGCATGTTCCTTCAGCCCAATGAAAGGCAAAAGCCACCATGTATTACGACATTGTGTAAGACTGAACCACGCAAGGTCCTTCAGACCAATGGATAGCAATATCCACTAAGTAGTATAGAAGTAGGGCACTAGGTCACAAGACTGAGGTAGGCATGGTTCTTCAACCCAATGGATCACAAGTCAACATCATTCATGTTCCCTCATCCCAATAAAAAGCAAAAGTCACCATGTAGCCCAGGCAGTGATGTCAGGAAGCCAAACCTCCGACTGACTTCTCAACTTCCCTGATTCCAGCCATGATCTGTGGAGCAGGAGCTTTACTACTTATCATGTACAGAAAATGCAGCACAGATTCATCTCAATTAAGAGCCTAGATCTTAGAATAGATCAGAGATTTATAGGACATTTCATAACTTTACCAAATTCTTATGAAAAATATGCAGCACATGCTGACTGCACTGAACTACAGGACCTAATTTATATATTTTAGGGGTCGGTTCATTTCATACCGACTCTGGATTCCACCAAAATAGGACACCGACTCCACGTCTCAGTACTGCATGTAGCTCAGCAGTGGGCTACTGAACTCCACACGGTTCCAAAGTTCAATGGATGGCAAAATTCGCTAAGTAGGATAGTAGTGGATCACGTGTTTGCTAATGATGAGCAAGCACTGAAATGCTTGAGTGCTCTCGAATCAAGCAGGTAGGACACTCGGACAGGCTTGACTCGAGTAACGAGTATGATGGAAGTCAACTAATGGGCAGCTCGGCTCTTTGCCCACAAACAGCCAGCCATAAACACATCATTCACTGACGGGTGCCGGCCTGTTTGTGTCGGATGTTTCATGGACGACACATTCGAGCACTCGCGATACACGGCTGAGCACCGAGCACCCCAACGCTCCATTCCAGCACTCGCAATACACGGCTGAGCACCGAGCACCCCAACGCTCCATTCCAGCACTCGCGATACACGGCTGAGCACCGAGCACCCCAACGCTCCATTCCAGCACTCGCAATACACGGCTGAGCACCGAGCACCCCAACGCTCCATTCCAGCACTCGCGATACACGGCTGAGCACCGAGCACCCCAACGCTCCATTCCAGCACTCGCGATACACGGCTGAGCACCGAGCACCCCAACGCTCCATTCCAGCACTCGCGATACACGGCTGAGCACCGAGCACCCCAACGCTCCATTCCAGCACTCGTGATACACGGCTGAGCACCGAGCACCCCAACGCTCCATTCCAGCACTCGCGATACACAGCTGAGCACCGAGCACCCCAACGCTCCATTCCAGAACTTGCGATACACGGCTGAGCACCGAGCACCCTAACGCTCCATTCCAGCACTCGCAATACACGGCTGAGCACCAAGAACCCCAACGCTCCATTCCAGCACTCGCAATACACGGCTGAGCACCGAGCACACTAACGCTCCATTCCAGCACTCGCAATACACGGCTGAGCACCAAGAACCCCAACGCTCCATTCCAGCACTCACAATACACGGCAGAGCACCGAGCACCCCAACGCTCCATTCCAGCACTCGCAATACACGGCTGAGCACCGAGCACCCCAACGCTCCATTCCAGCACTCGCAATACACGGCTGAGAACCGAGCACCCCAACTCTCCATTCCAGCACTCGCAATACACGGCTGAGCACCGAGCACCCCAACGCTCCATTCCAGAACTTGCGATACACGGCTGAGCACCGAGCACCCCAATGCTCCATTCCAGCACTCGCAATACACGGCTGAGCACCGAGCACCCCAACTCTCCATTCCAGCACTCGCAATACACGGCTGAGCACCGAGCACCCCAACGCTCCATTCCAGAACTTGCGATACACGGCTGAGCACCGAGGACCCCAACGCTCCATTCCAGCACTCGCAATACACGGCTGAGCACCGAGCACCCCAACGCTCCATTCCAGCACTCGCAATACACGGCTGAGCACCAAGAACCCCAACGCTCCATTCCAGCACTCGCAATACACGGCTGAGCACCGAGCACCCCAACGCTCCATTCCAGCACTCGCAATACACGGCTGAGCACCAAGAACCCCAACGCTCCATTCCAGCACTCGCAATACACGGCTGAGCACCGAGCACCCTAACGCTCCATTCCAGCACTCGCAATACACGGCTGAGCACCAAGAACCCCAACGCTCCATTCCAGCACTCGCAATACACGGCAGAGCACCGAGCACCCCAACGCTCCATTCCAGCACTCGCAATACACGGCTGAGCACCCCAACGCTCCATTCCAGCACTCGCAATACACGGCTGAGCACCGAGCACCCCAACGCTCCATTCCAGCACTCGCGATAACACGGCTGAACACCGAGCACCCCAAGGCTCCATTCCAGCACTCGCGATACACGGCTGAGCACCGAGCACCCCAACGCTCCATTCCAGCACTCGCAATACACGGCTGAGCACCGAGCACCCCAACGCTCCATTCCAGCACTCGCAAAACACGGCTGAGCACCGAGCACCCCAACGCTCCATTCCAGCACTCGCAATACACGGCTGAGCACCGAGCACCCCAACGCTCCATTCCAGCACTCGCAATACACGGCTGAGCACCGAGCACCCCAAGGCTCCATTCCAGCACTCGCGATACACGGCTGAGCACCGAGCAGCCCAACACTCCATTCCAGCACTCGCGATACACGGCTGAGCACCGAGCACCCCAACGCTCCATTCCAGCACTCGCAATACACGGCTGAGCACCAAGAACCCCAACGCTCCATTCCAGCACTCGCAATACACGGCTGAGCACCGAGCACCCTAACGCTCCATTCCAGCACTCGCAATACACGGCTGAGCACCAAGAACCCCAACGCTCCATTCCAGCACTCACAATACACGGCAGAGCACCGAGCACCCCAACGCTCCATTCCAGCACTCGCAATACACGGCTGAGCACCGAGCACCCCAACGCTCCATTCCAGCACTCGCAATACACGGCTGAGAACCGAGCACCCCAACTCTCCATTCCAGCACTCGCAATACACGGCTGAGCACCGAGCACCCCAACGCTCCATTCCAGAACTTGCGATACACGGCTGAGCACCGAGCACCCCAATGCTCCATTCCAGCACTCGCAATACACGGCTGAGCACCGAGCACCCCAACTCTCCATTCCAGCACTCGCAATACACGGCTGAGCACCGAGCACCCCAACGCTCCATTCCAGAACTTGCGATACACGGCTGAGCACCGAGGACCCCAACGCTCCATTCCAGCACTCGCAATACACGGCTGAGCACCGAGCACCCCAACGCTCCATTCCAGCACTCGCAATACACGGCTGAGCACCAAGAACCCCAACGCTCCATTCCAGCACTCGCAATACACGGCTGAGCACCGAGCACCCCAACGCTCCATTCCAGCACTCGCAATACACGGCTGAGCACCAAGAACCCCAACGCTCCATTCCAGCACTCGCAATACACGGCTGAGCACCGAGCACCCTAACGCTCGATTCCAGCACTCGCAATACACGGCTGAGCACCAAGAACCCCAACGCTCCATTCCAGCACTCGCAATACACGGCAGAGCACCGAGCACCCCAACGCTCCATTCCAGCACTCGCAATACACGGCTGAGCACCGAGCACCCCAACGCTCCATTCCAGCACTCGCAATACACGGCTGAGCACCGAGCACCCCAACATTCCATTCCAGCACTCGCGATAACACGGCTGAACACCGAGCACCCCAAGGCTCCATTCCAGCACTCGCGATACACGGCTGAGCATCGAGCACCCCAACGCTCCATTCCAGCACTCGCAATACACGGCTGAGCACCGAGCACCCCAACGCTCCATTCCAGCACTCGCAAAACACGGCTGAGCACCGAGCACCCCAACGCTCCATTCCAGCACTCGCAATACACGGCTGAGCACCGAGCACCCCAACGCTCCATTCCAGCACTCGCAATACACGGCTGAGCACCGAGCACCCCAAGGCTCCATTCCAGCACTCGCGATACACGGCTGAGCACCGAGCAGCCCAACACTCCATTCCAGCACTCGCGATACACGGCTGAGCACCGAGCACCCCAACGCTCCATTCCAGCACTCGCAATACACGGCTGAGCACCAAGAACCCCAACGCTCCATTCCAGCACTCGCAATACACGGCTGAGCACCGAGCACCCCAACTCTCCATTCCAGCACTCGCAATACACGGCTGAGCACCCCAACGCTCCATTCCAGCACTCGCAATACACGGCTGAGCACCCCAACGCTCCATTCCAGCACTCGCAATACACGGCTAAGCACCGAGCACCCCAACGCTCCATTCCAGCACTCGCAATACACGGCTGAGCACCGAGCACCCCAACGCTCCATTCCAGCACTCGCAATACACGGCTGAGCACCGAGCACCCCAACGCTCCATTCCAGCACTCGCAATACACGGCTGAGCACCAAGAAACCCAACGCTCCATTCCAGCACTCACAATACACGGCAGAGCACCGAGCACCCCAACGCTCCATTCCAGCACTCGCAATACACGGCTGAGCACCGAGCACCCCAACGCTCCATTCCAGCACTCGCAATACACGGCTGAGCACCGAGCACCCCAACTCTCCATTCCAGCACTCGCAATACACGGCTGAGCACCGAGCACCCCAACGCTCCATTCCAGAACTTGCGATACACGGCTGAGCACCGAGCACCCCAACGCTCCATTCCAGCACTCGCAATACACGGCTGAGCACCGAGCACCCCAACGCTCCATTCCAGCACTCGCAATACACGGCTGAGCACCAAGAACCCCAACGCTCCATTCCAGCACTCGCAATACACGGCAGAGCACCGAGCACCCCAACGCTCCATTCCAGCACTCGCAATACACGGCTGAGCACCGAGCACCCCAACGCTCCATTCCAGCACTCGCAATACACGGCTGAGCACCGAGCACCCCAACGCTCCATTCCAGCACTCGCGATAACACGGCTGAACACCGAGCACCCCAAGGCTCCATTCCAGCACTCGCGATACACGGCTGAGCACCGAGCACCCCAACGCTCCATTCCAGCACTCGCAATACACGGCTGAGCACCGAGCACCCCAACGCTCCATTCCAGCACTCGCAAAACACGGCTGAGCACCGAGCACCCCAACGCTCCATTTCAGCACTCGCAATACACGGCTGAGCACCGAGCACCCCAACGCTCCATTCCAGCACTCGCGATACACGGCTGAGCACCGAGCAGCCCAACACTCCATTCCAGCACTCGCGATACACGGCTGAGCACCGAGCACCCCAACGCTCCATTCCAGCACTCGCAATACACGGCTGAGCACCAAGAACCCCAACTCTCCATTCCAGCACTCGCAATACACGGCTGAGCACCCCAACGCTCCATTCCAGCACTCGCAATACACGGCTGAGCACCCCAACGCTCCATTCCAGCACTCGCAATACATGGCTAAGCACCGAGCACCCCAACGCTCCATTCGAGCACTCGCAATACACGGCTGAGCACCCCAACGCTCCAATCGAGCACTCACAATACACAACTGAGCACCAAGAACCCCAACGCTCGATCGAGTATCGAGCATTGGCAAGCATGCTCACCCATCATTGGTGTCTGCAAAAAAATCAGACATATCCAATGTGATCAGAGTCACCAATCAAATTCATCCATTCAAGTCCATATGTCTATGAACTTCACTGACAGCACAGGGATACCATCCATGCACGTTCTCTCATCACAAAGAATGGCAAAAGCCATCATGTAACCTAGCAGTGGAGTACGACTCAGCACCAAGCAGAGTCCCAGTCCATGGCATGGCAAGTGTAGTGGTCAGCTACAAGAATGTATAAAGCATTGGCTTCTGGGCTACTGCATAGCAAAATCCATCATGCAGCATAGCAGTGGGCCATAAGACCGCACCCTGCAGTTTCTCCGCACATTGCACGGCAAAATCAACCATGTAGTATAGAAGTAAACTATGAGCTTGCGGCACACATGGCTCCACAGCCAGTTGCATGCCAAAAGTCACCCTGTAGGACAACAAAGCAAGTGATGCCTCGATTTCTAAGAGAAAGCTATGAACCTAAGAGATCTGGGCTTCCTGAATCTTAAGGGTGCTTTACACGTTGCGACATCGCTTCCGAAATATCGTCGGGGTCACGTCTTTAGTGACACACATTCGGCGCCGGCAACGACATCGCAGCGTGTAAATCCTAGATGCGCCGATAAACTATCGCAAACTAACGCAAAAGAGTCGAAAATCGGTGATCTGTGTAGCGTCGTTCATTTTCATAATGTCGGGTCGACCGCAGGTACGATGTTGTTCATCGTTCCTGCGGCAGCACACATCGCTGTGTGTAAACCCGCAGGAGCGACAAACATCTCCTTACCTGCGTCCCGACGGCAATGCGGAAGGAAGGAGTTGGGCGGGATGTTATGTCCCGCTCATCTCCGCCCCTCCGCTTCTATTGGCCGGCCGATTATTGACATCGCGGTGACGTCGCGGTGACGCTGAATGCACCTCCCCCTTGAAGGAGGGATTCTTCGGCAGTCACAGCGACGTCGCCGAGTAGGTATGTGCGTGTGAAGCTGTCGTAGCGATAATGTTCGCTACGGCAGCAATCACAAGATATCTCATGTGCGACGGGGTTGGGTGCTATCGCGCTCGGCATCGCTAGCGATGTCGCAACGTGTAAAGTACCCCTAAGATTTCCACAAGCAGCGATTTCTGATACTTAAGGCCCCGTCACATGCATCGCTAACGATATCGCTAGCGAGCGTACCCGCCCCTCGTCGTTTGTGCGTCACGGGCAAATCGCTGCCCGTGGCACACAAAATCGTTAGGACCCGTCACACTACTTACCTGCCTAGCGACGTCGCTGTTGCCGGCGAACCGCCTCCTTTCTAAGGGGGCTGTTCGTGCGGCGTCACAGCGGCGTCACTAAGCGGCCGCCCAATAGAAGCAGAGGGGCGGAGACATCCCGTAACATCCCGCCCACCTCCTTCCTTCCTCATTGCCGGCAGCAGCAGGTACGGTGTTGTTCGTCGTTCCTGAGGTGTCACACATAGAGATGTGTGCTGCCTCGGAAACGCCGAACAACCTGCGTCCTCAACAATCAAAGATTTTATGAAAATGAACGACGTGTCAACGATGGACGATTAGGTGAGTATTTTTGATCATTAACGGCCGTTCGTTGGTGTCACGCTTAACGACGTCGCTAACGATGCCGGATGTGCGTAACGGAATCCGTGACCCCGGCGATATATCGTTAGATACGTCACAGCGTGTGGCGGGGCCTTTAGGTCCTGTGTATCAGGGTCTGAGAGCCCTGATGCTTGGACCGGTCATAGGTCTCCTGACCTCAACTCAACAGCTTCTATGGCAGATATAAGCCCCATGGCCTGTCCGTGCATCGTTGGCCGTACTGGAACCCAAAAAAATAGACATGTAAATCCGACGTCATCCAGACGTCCACTTTCTAGCGACAATTTTGACTGATAGAACAATCATTGGCTTACCGGCAAACGCGCTATTGTTCAAGGGATTGATTTTTTTCGGCGTATCCTAGCCACTGATTTTATTATTGGCCGACGGAGACTGAGAGGCTTTTCTTTTTTTGCCGCCAACGAATGTTTGTTCGCCAGCCCACCTTTGCCTAGTCCCACCCCACGGCGGGGCACGGATTCGGCACTTGTCATGTTCACGGCCTCTCGTTGTGATTCTCGTGCACAGTGTTGTGGCAGGAAAGTCATTTCTGCTACTTCCTCTGTGATACCACAGGATGACACAGTCTCGCCACGCCGCACCACACATCGGGCTGGTAATTCCCTCTGAAGGCGGCACAGAAAGTCACAGTCACAAAGGTTTCCTATGTTGGGACAATTTTAACCCTTTAAGGTCAAGTCTCAGCTAAAAAGAAGTCACAGGGACACTACTGAGGCTTTGGGACTGCTTATTAGGTCTTCAAGGATCCATACACACATAATGTGCAGAATTACACAACAGCGCCACACCCGTGCACAGGTGAAGTGTGGTATTGCAGCTCAATATCACTTTAATGGAACATGTGGGAAGCTTTACCCGTTTTTGTAAGTGGACTTTTTTTATGCTGTACAACCCCTATGATCCCGAATACATGGCAAACCCATCTGTTGCGGCATGCAACAACGTTACTTTCTGGTGGCCTCTATATGAAGTCAGAGATATACGGCGGTACAATAAGGTCCATACAGGTCCCAATCACTAGAACCAGCGATTGGCTGCAGCTGTCACATGTCTGTGTCGTGGTGTCATCGGAGGAAGAGGAGGAGAAGGAGGCTTTCCAGAGAAAAAAACAGGGAGCTGAGAAGCATCAGAGCCAGAGCGGTGGGCCATATACTCCATATAGTGGCCGTGCTCGGATACTGCAACTCAGCTCTCATTAAAGCGAATGACAGCCAAGCTGCAATACACATGAACGGCCACTGCATTGTGTATAGAGCTATGTTATACAGTGCATATAGTGGTGGTCCTGGGTGTTGGACCCCGGTAGATCTAACACTAAAGATCAAGGTCCTGAAGAACCTAGTGAAGCTACACTTCAGTGTGCTCCACTGCAAATAACTGGTGTCACTTGCATACGGGGAAGTCGGGCAAGCGTCCCTGTGTATGGGGCACTCAGGCGAGCGTCACTGTGTATGGGGCACTCAGGCGAGCGTCCCTGTGTATGGGGCATTCAGGCGAGCGTCCCTGTGTATGGGGCACTCAGGCGAGCGTCCCTGTGTATGGGGCACTCAGTGGAGCGTCCCTGTGTATGGGGCACTCAGTGGAGCGTCCCTGTGTATAAGGCACTCAGTGGAGTGTCCCTGTGTATGGGCAGTCAGAGGAGCGTCCCTGTGTATGGGGCACTCAGTGGAGCGTCCCTGTGTATGGGGCACTCAGTGGAGCGTCCCTGTGTATGGGGCACTCAGTGGAGCGTCCCTGTGTATGGGGCACTCAGGCGAGCGTCCCTGTGTATGGGGCACTCAGGCGAGCGTCCCTGTGTATGGGGCACTCAGTGGAGCGTCCCTGTGTATGGGGAACTCAGTGGAGCGTCCCTGTGTATGGGGCACTCAGTGGAGCGTCCCTGTGTATGGGGCACTCAGTGGAGCGTCCTGTGTATGGGGCAGTTGGGGGAGCGTCCCTGTGTATGGGGCACTCAGTGGAGCGTCCCTGTGTATGGGGCACTCAGTGGAGCGTCCTGTGTATGGGGCAGTTGGGGGAGCGTCCCTGTGTATGGGGCACTCAGTGGAGCGTCCCTGTGTATGGGGCACTCAGTGGAGCGTCCTGTGTATGGGGCACTCAGTGGAGCGTCCCTGTGTATGGGGCACTCAGTGGAGCGTCCCTGTGTATGGGGCACTCAGTGGAGCGTCCCTGTGTATGGGGCACTCAGTGGAGCGTCCCTGTGAATGGGCAGTCAGAGGAGCGTCCCTGTGTATGGGGCACTCAGTGGAGCGTCCCTGTGTATGGGGCACTCAGTGGAGCGTCCCTGTGTATGGGGCACTCAGTGGAGCGTCCCTGTGTATAAGGCACTCAGTGGAGCGTCCCTGTGTATGGGGCACTCAGGCGAGCGTCCCTGTGTATGGGGCACTCAGTGGAGTGTCCCTGTGTATGGGCAGTCAGAGGAGCGTCCCTGTGTATGGGGCAGTCGGGGGAGCGTCCCTGTGTATGGGGCAGTCAGGGGAGCGTCCCTGTGTATGGGGCAGTCAGGGGAGCGTCCCTGTGTATGGGCAGTCGGGGGAGCGTCCCTGTGTATGGGCAGTCGGGGGAGCGTCCCTGTGTATGGGGCAGTCAGGGGAGCGTCCCTGTGTATGGGGCAGTCAGTGGAGCGTCCCTGTGTATGGGGCAGTCAGGGGAGCGTCCCTGTGTATGGGGCAGTCGGGGGAGGGTCCCTGTGTATGGGGCAGTTGGGGAGCGCCCCTGTGTATGGGGCAGTTGGGGAGCGCCCCTGTGTATGGGGCAGTCAGAGGAGCATCCCTGTGTATGGGGCACTCAGGCGAGCGTCCCTGGGTATGGGCAGTAGGGGGAGCGTCCCTGTGTATGGGGCAGTCAGAGGAGCGTCCCTGTGTATGGGGCACTCAGGCGAGCGTCACTGTGTATGGGGAACTCAGGCGAGCGTCTCTGTGTATGGGGCAGTTGGGGAGCGCCCCTGTGTATGGGGTAGTTGGGGAGCGCCCCTGTGTATGGGGCAGTCGGGGGAGCGTCCCTGTGTATGGGCAGTCGGGGGAGCGTCCCTGTGTATGGGCAGTTGGTGGAGGGTCCCTGTGTATGGGGCAGTTGGGGGAGCGCCCCTGTGTATGGGGCAGTCGGGGGAGCGTCCCTGTGTATGGGGCAGTCGGGGGAGCGTCGCTGTGTATGGGGCAGTCGGGGGAGTGGCCCTGTGTATGGGGCAGTCGGGGGAGCGTCCCTGTGTATGGGGCAGTCGGGGGAGCGCCCCTGTGTATGGGGCAGTCGGGGGAGTGGCCCTGTGTATGGGGCAGTCGGGGGAGCGTCCCTGTGTATGGGGCAGTTGGCAGTCGGAGGAGCGCCCCTGTGTATGGGGCAGTCGGAGGAGCGCCCCTGTGTATGGGGCAGTCGGGGGAGCGTCCCTGTGTATGGGGCAGTCGGGGGAGTGGCCCTGTGTATGGGGCAGTCGGGGGAGCGCCCCTGTGTATGGGGCAGTCGGGGGAGCGTCCCTGTGTATGGGGCAGTCAGAGGAGCGTCCCTGTGTATGGGGCAGTCGGGGGAGCGTCCCTGTGTATGGGGCAGTCGGGGGAGTGGCCCTGTGTATGGGGCAGTCAGAGGAGCGCCCCTGTGTATGGGGCAGTCAGAGGAGCGCCCCTGTGTATGGGGCAGTCAGAGGAGCGCCCCTGTGTATGGGGCAGTCGGGGGAGCGCCCCTGTGTATGGGGCAGTCAGGGGAGCGTCCCTGTGTATGGGGCAGTCGGGGGAGTGGCCCCGTGTATGGGGCAGTCAGAGGAGCGCCCCTGTGTATGGGGCAGTCGGAGGAGTGTCCCTGTGTATGGGGCAGTTGGGGAGCGTCCCTGTGTATGGGGCAGTCGGGGGAGTGGCCCTGTGTATGGGGCAGTCGGGGGAGCGCCCCTGTGTATGGGGCAGTCGGGGGAGCGTCCCTGTGTATGGGGCAGTCAGAGGAGCGTCCCTGTGTATGGGGCAGTCGGGGGAGGGTCCCTGTGTATGGGGCAGTCGGGGGAGGGTCCCTGTGTATGGGGCAGTCAGAGGAGCGCCCCTGTGTATGGGGCAGTCGGGGGAGCGCCCCTGTGTATGGGGCAGTCGGGGGAGCGTCCCTGTGTATGGGCAGTCGGAGGAGCGTCCCTGTGTATGGGGCAGTCGGGGGGCGTCCCTGTGTATGGGGCAGTTGGGCTAGCGCCCCTGTGTGTGGGGCAGTTGGAGGAGAGCCCCTGTGTATGGGGCAGTCGGGGGAGCGCCCCTGTGTATGGGGCAGTCGGGGGAGCATCACTTTATATGGGGTAGTCAGGCGAGTGCCCCTGTGTATGGGGCAATTGGAGGAGTGGCCCTGTGTATGGGGCAGTCGGGGGAGTGGCCCTGTGTATGGGGCAGTCGGGGGAGCGTCCCTGTGTATGGGGCAGTCGGGGGAGAGCCCCTGTGTATGGGGCAGTCGGGGGAGCATCACTATATATGGGGCAGTCGGGGGAGTGGCCCTGTGTATGGGGCAGTCGGAGGAGCATCACTATATATGGGGTAGTCAGGCGAGTGCCCCTGTGTATGGGGCAATTGGAGGAGTGCCCCTGTGTATGAGGCAGTCGGAGGAGCGTCCCTGTGTATGGGGCAGTTGGGGGAGCATCACTATATATGGGGCAGTTGGGGGAGGGTCCCTGTGTATGGGGCAGTTGGGGGAGCATCACTATATATGGGGCAGTCGGGGGAGGGTCCCTGTGTATGCGGCAGTCGGGGGAGCGCCCCTGTGTATGGGGCAGTTGGGGGAGCATCACTATATATGGGGCAGTTGGGGGAGGGTCCCTGTGTATGGGGCAGTCAGAGGAGAGCCCCTGTGTATGGGGCAGTTGGGGGAGCATCACTATATATGGGGCAGTCAGGGGAGGGTCCCTGTGTATGGGGCAGTCGGGGGAGCGCCCCTGTGTATGGGGCAGTTGGGCTAGCGCCCCTGTGTATGGGACAGTTGGGGGAGCATCACTATATATGGGGTAGTCAGGCGAGCGTCCCTGTGTATGGGGCAGTCGGGGGAGGGTCCCTGTGTATGGGGCAGTCGGAGGAGAGCCCCTGTGTATGGGGCAGTTGGGCTAGCGCCCCTGTGTATGGGACAGTTGGGGGAGCATCACTATATATGGGGTAGTCAGGCGAGCGTCCCTGTAGATGGGGCACTCTGGCAAGCCATAGAATGTGTATGGGGCCTTGCAGAAGAGATATATTTGTCAGAGGTGTAGACCCCTCTGACTAATCCATGGGATCTGGACAATCCTGTGGTGTTTATAGAACTGATCACTGCTGATCTCCAGAATAACAATGGCCTCTGGTTACTGACTTATCTGATGCTCCTCAAACCACAAAGCCCTTCTCCAAACAAAGGCTGGAGATAACTGGGGGGTCAGGCTGGGTCCTCTGTATATAAAGTGGGTGCAGGCCTGTGGGTCACCATGTGGGGGACAAGTCAGTGCTCACTACAAGGTTTACTCTAGATTACCACAAGGACATCATGTGGGAGGAAAACCTCTGATAAAGGAGCAGTAAACAGTAAAGTCACCAAAAATCCCACACAAGAATGCCAACAATCCGCACACACTAATGAGGCGCAGGCACACTAGCCGAGGAGGGGTACGTTCACACGCTGCTTATTGTTTCCTTGCAGATTTGAAGCACGATGTCTATTCTCTCAGTGTCTTTCCTGCAGATTTTACCCATACTAATGAATGAGAAAAAAAAATATTTTTGTGAAGCGCTTTTGCCATTAAAAGACACGTTTTTTCCGCTTTTTTTACATACATTTTTCTTGTAGCTTTTTCTTAACTATGTGAAATCTGCAGCAAAAACACTCAAAGAATTGCCTAAAATTAACCTAAAGGTGGGACCGGCCCCCCTTACAGATCGCCACACACATCAACTAAATATCAGATGTACTAGCCAAATTACAGTGGGACGGGCCAACCATATAAGATGTATGGGGCCTCCAGATTACAGTTGAGCGGACTGGCAATAATTTGGCTCCGGCGGATCAGAGACGGGTTGACAAAGAAAGAGAGAGAGGAGAGAGAGAGGAGAGAGAGGACAGAGAGAGAGGACAGAGAGAGAGAGAAAGAGAGGAGAGGGAGAGGAGAGAGAAAGAGAGAGGACAGAGAGAGGACAGAGAGAGAGGACAGAGAGAGAGAGAAAGAGAGGAGAGGGAGAGGAGAGAGAAAGAGAGAGGAGAGAGAGGACAGAGAGAGAGAAAGAGAGAGAGAGGAGAGAGAAAGGACAGAGAGAGAAAGAGAGAGAGAGGAGAGAGAAAGAGAGAGGAGAGAGAGGACAGAGAGAGAGAAAGAGAGAGAGAGAAAGAGAGAGAGAAAGAGAGAGAGAGGAGAGAGAGGACAGAGAGAGAGAGAAAGAGAGAGAGAAAGAGAGAGAGAAAGAGAGAGAGGAGAAAGAGAGAGAGGACAGAGAGAGAAAGAGAGAAAGAGAGAGAGAGAGGAGAAAGAGAGAGAGAGGAGAGAGAGAGAGGACAGAGAGAGAGAAAGAGAGAGAGAAAGAGAGAGAGGAGAGAGAAAGAGAGAGAGGAGAGAGAAAGAGAGAGAGAGAGGAGAGAGAAAGAGAGAGAAAGAGATAGAGAGAGAGAAAGAGAGAAGAGAGAGGAGAGAGAGAGAAAGAGAAGAGAGAGGAGGGAGAGAAAGAGAGAGAGAGAAAAAGAGAGAGAGGAGAGAGGAGAGAGGGGGAGAGAGAAAGAGAGAGCGAGAGAGAAAAAAACGGATCCGGATCGTGCACCCGGAATCCCGCGTCTGGGTCGGGCTCGGATCTGCCACACAAACCGCGCTGATCCGGATTTTGCCGATCCGGGTCCGCTCAACACTACTCCAGATGGATTGGACATGTTGAATTTCAATGTTCTGGGAGATGAGTCGCCATCATAGGTGTCTGGCCGCAGCTTACCCCACTCTCACTAAGCAATTCATATGCATGCTCGGCCAAGCAGAGAGTGCATGTATATGGGGAAGTCAAAATAGCATCAGACAGTTATCTAAGGTGCACAGACATCTTAATTCTTCTCCTTCCATTTTCTTCCTCACTATAAGTCTCCATACAAATTAAATTGAAGTCCTCCAAACCCTCAGTTTCAGCAGCACTGGCTGACTACCTAATGTGTATGGGGTCTATCGATTCTTCCTTGCAGAAGATGTCGTCGGAGAAGATCAAGCAGACTCTGTTTTTCACTGTTTTCTCCTCTCGTCCCATTGAAAACACCAGAATACTCGGCCAAACCCAGTATATGATCGCTGTTGGCTCATCGATTATTCGGTGTCTTTGGCTCTCAAACATGCCTTCCTCACAACTGGCTGCAGCAGGAGCCTCCCCCCTCTTTGCTGTGGTTCATATGTTGCCTGTGGTATTGCAGGTCAGTCTCATTCACTTCAATGAAGCTGAACTGCAACTCTACACTCAACCTGAGGACAGACTGCTCGTTACGAGTACTGAGCACCCGAGCATGGTAGTGTCCGCTCATCACTAGTTATGAATACGGGGCACCTGAGCATGGTAGTGCCCACTCACCACTAGTCATGAGTACCGAGCACCTGAGCATGGTAGTGCCCACTCACCACTAGTCATGAGTACCGAGCACCTGAGCATGGTAGTGCTCACTCATCACTAGTTATCAGTACTGAGCACCCGAGCATGGTAGTGCTCACTCATCACTAGTTATCAGTACTGAGCACCCGAGCATGGTAGTGCTCACTCATCACTAGTTACGAGTAATGAGCCCCAAGCATGGTAGTGCCCACTCATCACTAGTTAAGGGTAGAGAGCACTCGAGCATGGTAGTGCCCGCACATCACTAGTTACAAGTACTGAGCACCTGAGCATGGTAGTGCCCGCTCATCACTAGTTACTCTTACACAGCGTCCTACTGCTCTCCCCATAGCCCATATAGCAGGACTATAGTATGGATACTAAAAGAGAACTGCTGATTTTGGGTTTTATAGTCACACCACCAGTATAGTCACACCACCAGTATAGTCACACCACCAGTATAGTCACACCACCAGTATAGTCACACCGCCAGTATAGTCACACCACCAGAATAGTCACACCACCAGAATAGTCACACCACCAGTATAGTCACACCACCAGTATAGTCACACCACCAGTATAGTCACACCACCAGTATAGTCACACCACCAGAATAGTCACACCACCAGTATAGTCACACCACCAGTATAGTCACACCACCAGTATAGTCACACCACCGGTATAAGGCTGCACATCAAACTTAGATAATGGTATAATGCCTCAAGCATATGGAAAAATATTGGAAAATACAATGAAAAATGCTACTTGCTAACTTGAACATGTGAATAATGAATTGCATACCTGCCATGAATATTAGGAAAAAGGAGATATTTAGCAATCGCATTGATCAATGTAACTGAGCCCCAAGACCTCGTCAAGGTATATCTCTATATTGGGGTCCCTAGCTCTGTGACCCTAACTGTGTGTCATCTCATTGCAATTAAAAACTAATTAATTTAATTGCAATGAGATGACACACAGTTAGGGTCACAGAGCTAGGGACCCCAATATAGAGATATACCTTGACGAGGTTTTGGGGCTCAGTTACATTGATCAATGCGATTGCTAAATATCTCCTTTTTCCTAATATTCATGGCAGGTATGCAATTCATTATTCACATGTTCAAGTTAGCAAGTAGCATTTTTCATTGTATTTTCCAATATTTTTCCATATGCTTGAGGCATTATACCATTATCTAAGTTTGATGTGCAGCCTTATCCTTATATAGTATGTATTTTTTTGGCTTGCACTCAGAATATATATATATTAGTGCTCACTTCAGTTATCCTATTCAGTTATATGTAGTTTTTTTTCTGAATGTGAACACAGCTCCGCCCCTTTCGGCCATGTTTTTTTTCCATCTCCTATATAAGACAGTCCTTGGTTACCCCTCTCCACCCACAGCAGTTTTTAATTGCAATGAGATGACACACAGTTAGGGTCACAGAGCTAGGGACCCCAATATAGAGATATACCTTGACGAGGTTTTGGGGCTCAGTTACATTGATCAATGCGATTGCTAAATATCTCCTTTTTCCTAATATTCATGGCAGGTATGCAATTCATTATTCACATGTTCAAGTTAGCAAGTAGCATTTTTCATTGTATTTTCCAATATTTTTCCATATGCTTGAGGCATTATACCATTATCTAAGTTTGATGTGCAGCCTTATCCTTATATAGTATGTATTTTTTTGGCTTGCACTCAGAATATATATATTAGTGCTCACTTCAGTTATCCTATTCAGTTACACCACCGGTATAGTCACACCACCAGAATAGTCACACCACCAGAATAGTCACACCACCAGTATAGTCACACCACCAGAATAGTCACACCACCAGTATAGTCACACCACCAGTATAGTCACACCACCATTATAGTCACACCACCAGTATAGTCACACCACCAGTATAGTCACACCACTAGTCTCAAACGAGGGTTTTTTTTCTGTTTCTTACTAGTACTTTACTTTGATCTGTTGTGGGAAGTGGTAACTGGTGAGGAGCCCCCGGGCGCGGAGCTGTGGTGAGTATGTAAATGCGTGTGTGCTTCGAGTCTCCACATCCACAGATGCTGTACATACATTGAAGCCCTGTTTAGATTCTTACACTTATCCAGAGCAGATGTTCTCCCAGACAACTGCAAAGGGCAACCTAAACATCCGCCATCATGCTGGTGTCTTCTCCAATAACTGAAGCTTTACCAGTAAACCAAACTAAAGCTGGAGGACTACAACTCCCAGTCAGTCCTGACACTCCCCGTAGAGCAGTGCTTGGCGCTCATTAGGACCCCTTTCGCCTGGCAGTGATCAGGAGGTGGGGTATGTATGGTAGTTTGTACCTCCTGTCACCGTTGTACGCCGCACATTTGACTAATATATCATTTTTATGCTGTATACAACTTTGTTCGCTGACTGTTGGCTGATCTGAGGGTATGTGAAGCCGAGTAAGACCCTTTAAATGTGCGTTCACGTAAAAAGGCCTAGAGGGTCAGACCACTGATACACAATAGGTAGCTGTCACCCGAATGACAGCTACTTCCCCCGACTTCCCCACACCCAGGAGCGCCCGGCTCAGCTATGGGATCCGCTGGCAGATTATCTCTCAGAGATATCGGACATACGGATCTCTCGGGAGGGAGGTATCTACACTTTAGGCTGAACCCATTGATATTGAGGGGTTTAATCTAATGTGTAGGGGCCTTTATTCCAAATTGGGCGAGGTATCTCCAATCCACTGATCACCGGGGATCCTGAAGTGCGTGAGTGAGCACTGCGAGTAGTCAGCGGTCTCATAGACAATGACTGGAGCGGTAGTGCGCACTGGTGCACATGCTCAGTTATGGTGCACATGCTCAGTAAATTTCCTGTACCTGCGGAGATCGGCCAACCGTCTGATATGTTTGGGGAAGCTAGAAGAGCCCTATACAGTGGGGTTCCCAATAGTTGGACCCCCAGCAATTGGTACGTTATCCCCCATACTGTGAATAGGTTTTAATTTTCCCATTTGGTAACTACCTGCATGGTCTACCCTGTGACAATCTGTTAGCCCCACAGGGATAAAAAAAAAGTCCTACGTAATTCCTTTAAATAGCAGGAATTGTCCATTTTCAACAACTTTAGTCTGATGTGTTTGGCCACCAATAAGGCCTCCAAATACATTTAGACAAATCAGCAATTTCCCAGAAGGAGAGAAGGAATCGACACCTTTGATTTCCCAGAAGGAACCCAGAAGGAGAGACGGCACCCGCACCTTGTATTTCCCCAAAGGAATCCAGGATAGAAGGAACCCGCACCTTGGATTTCCCAGAAGGAACCCAGAAGAAGAGAAGGAACCCGCACAGTGGGTTTCCGAGAAGGAACCCAGAAAGAGAGAAGGAACCCGCATCTTGGATTTCCCAGAAGAAACCCAGAAGGAGAGAAAGAACCCACACCTTGGATTTCCCAGAAGGAACCCAGAAGAAGAAAAAGAACCTTCATCATGGATTTTCCCGAAGGAACCAAGAAAAAGAGAAGGAAACGACACCTTGGATTTCCCACATGGAACACAGGAGAGAAAGAATCTGCACCTTGGATTTCCCAGAAGGAACCCAGAAGGAGAGAAGGAACCCAGAAGGAGAGAAGGAACCCAGAAGGAGAGAAGGAACCCAGAAGGAGAGAAGGAACCCAGAAGGAGAGAAGGAACCCGCACCTTGGATTTCCCAGATAGAACACAGGAGAGAAAGAACCTGCACCTTGGATTTCCCTGAAGGAACCAAGAAGAAAAGAAGGAAATGGCACCTTGGATTTCCCAGAAGGAAAGTAGGAACCCGCATCTTGGATTTCCCAGAAGGAAAGAAGGAACCCGCACCTTGGATTTCTTACTGCCAATCCTTTTGTTCTGCGGAAGATAAGCGAGGGAAGTCTGACACAGAGAAGAAGAAACACTCTACCAAGCCGCATGTTATGTCGGGGAGATAGCTGTCACCAGATCGTTCGGTCGACAGCTCTCTAATGTAGCACACAGCCCTCCATTGTAATACACTGGGTATAAGGACGGGTTGTGGTCTCCGTAATCGTCACCACTCTATACCAAAGACATGACTCTGCGCTCGGGGTTCTCATGGAGTAATTAAGAATGTGATGAAGCAATGTGAGGCGATATCATGAGCCCCCACCACCGGTCAGCATTCCGGGCTGTGGCGACAGAATATGTTCTTGGCCGTTTCTCCGCTGATGTCATTGGGTTTTGGTCGGGGCATTGTGAGCGAGCAGAAATACAGTGTGTTCCCCGGTTATTGAGCAATGTCATGAAATATACAGCCAAGATTGTGCATTATTATATTGACAAGTCCAGAAACCATCACATAACGGCCCCCCATCCAAACAAAGAGGGGCAGAGCGCATGCCTTAAATGTGTGGTTCTCAGAGTACAGGATACACACATACAAACATGCATCAAATATACAAAATGATGCTCCCCCCATTACAAATTTGGATTATTAGCAAAATGTACAAATTTTCTGCTGTTTGCGGTAAAAAAAATCTAACAAAAACATCAGCAATGTTTCAACACAGCTAAGATAAGAGATTTCTCCAGATTCAGCACAAAATGTAGCCATTACTGACGACTACAGTCTGAGAATTATTCACCCCCTGAATAGAATTCCACATAACAGCAACATCTGCAAACCGGGGGCTGTCTCACCCATCAAGGGCGCTATTACTTGTGATATGTGGGCTTAAAAGCATCCTGTGATGTGACATGTGAAAAATGCATATCTAACTTGCAGATATGGGGTTAATCTGCAGGCTAATAGCATTGTGAACCTGCCCGGCACTCATGGTGGTGGCTCGATGATGCCTACAGTGAAGCATGGTGGTGG
>NC_134356.1:644460239-644465239 GCF_048569485.1 Anomaloglossus baeobatrachus | reverse complement strand
GTATCACACACGCAGGTCACAGTGGGGTCTGCGCTCCATTACTCGGCCCCTCCCCCACTCTCCCCCACTCAGGACACATTCCTTCTCCACACGGTGCACTGTCCTTCTGCAACTCTATGACCCTCCAAGCATCAGTTTTCGCTTTGTTGTTGCCCATAGCAACCAATCAGAGCACAGCTCTCATATTCTACAGTGCACTGCAAAAATGGGAGCAGCGTTCTGATTGGTTAGTAGCAGCACCACAGCCTATTTCTAAAAGTTGCCATGAAATAAATAGCAATTCTTGTACTTAAAGGGGTTATCCACTACTTTGCTCCAGAGAAATCACTCACTACTCCTGCCTGTGGGTTGTGTATAGCATTGTAGTTCACAGCATTCAATTCAAGTTGATGAATTTGAATGCCCATCTGTTTCTTAACACTCGCCATGTTTTTCTGATTATGAAGTACCCCAACTTTTCTGGGCACCAATGTCCGGCTATTCCTATTTCCATTCTTCTGGTTCTTGTCCATTGATACAACATACATTAGGCTAAAATTTTGAAAAAAAAAAATCCCAAAATTTATGTTGGTGTCACGGGCGGAGGGGACGCACCCGCTAACGCTCGGGTCCGGCGCTGCTGCTTGGTGGCTCAAGCGGTGGGCCGGATCCGAGGACTCGAGCGGCGCTCCTCGCCCGTGAGTGAAAAGGGGGGTGATTTGGTTGGGGATTTAGTCCGTGACGCCACCCACGGGTTGTGGTGAAGATGGGCACCACCACTGCTGGTGACGGGGATCCCGGGAGCGATGGTAGGGAGCAGCTGGGATGTTGTTTTCCCCCTCCGTGGGTAGGGGTTGGTGGTCCCGGGGCCCGGTGGTGTGACGGGAAGGCAGGGTCGGTGAGGTGCAGGGTTGCAGGGACAGCGCGGCGCGGTGCCGGATGGCACGGGTGTACTCACTCAGCAAATGAGGCACAAAGTCTCCTGTAAACCAGACGGCTGGATGGACGGGTCCCGCAGCCGGGTGCTGTATCTCTCCCTGGACAGGTGATGGTGGCTGTCTCTCCCTGCACCTTTGTGTTCTGTTTTGACTACTGTGGCTTCCCAACGGTAGTCCGCTCCCCGGTGTATGGGTGCCGGAGGAGCCCGTTGTGCCCGCAGGCGCTGGCCCTTGGGTCTCTAGCCGTTGGCGGTGGCTGTATATCCAAACGGTGCGGACGGTTGCCTTCAATCGGGACTTTGGCTGTTAGGAAACCCCTAGGGTTCCAGTCACATTCGGATTTGACTGTTGTCGGCGGCTCCAAGCCTGGTCGGGGTCCGATGGCCCTGCCTATGTGTGCTGGCTTCACTTCGCTCCCCGGTCGGTACCGGCGGGCCACCGCCCGACCCCGGTCCTACGGTTCCGCGTTGATCCACCACTCCTGGAGACGGCCACCACCGTCTGCCAACCTTGCTGTCAGTGCCTGGGCCACGAA
Source organism: Anomaloglossus baeobatrachus (assembly GCF_048569485.1). Classification (NCBI taxonomy): domain Eukaryota; kingdom Metazoa; phylum Chordata; class Amphibia; order Anura; family Aromobatidae; genus Anomaloglossus; species Anomaloglossus baeobatrachus. Next base: position 644,463,787 of record NC_134356.1, on the reverse strand, counting down.
CCCAGACACCCAGTGTTCACTCCTCAAACTTTGACCTCCAAGACTAATCTGTCACTTTTCCCGCCTCCAGGCCTGTGAACTCCTCGGTGGGTGGGGCCAACCGCCCTGGCTCCGCCCCACCTGGTGTGGACATCAGACCCTGGAGGGAGGCAACAAGGGTTTTGTGTTCGGCTAATGTAACTATCCAGGGGTGGGTGTGTGTGTGTGTGTTACCTGTGACGACCTGGCTAGTCCAGGGCGCCACATTCCCCCTTGGTAAAACGCAGACCGTCCGCGGGCTGTCCGTCCCTCACCGGTTTTATTTTTGTTTGAAACTGTAGAAAAATAAATAACATGGCAAAACGATCAACATTTCAACATAAGCATAATTGTCAGGTCACTTCAACGTTGCACATAAAACATTTTTAAACCCAGACAGACGGACGGATGTCTTCCGCTCTCCCACCCAAGCAACCTAGCCCTGATGCTGCCCCTAAGAAGTGGGCGGCACCCCTTGATCCCAGTCCAGGTTCAGGCTGCCCGAGCGGGAATGGGTATGGTAACTCGCACCCGGCTGTCACTTCAAGGGACCCCACGTCCATGGGGGACCCTGACCCCCGGAGGATTGCCACCGGTTTCGGTAGTGGCGGGCCTGGACCATCTCTTTCCTCCAGGCCCATCCTCCAAATCAGCCTCTCCGGAGGCGGCAACGGCATCCATCCCACAACATTATTTACAAGCCCACAAGTTCGTGGGTGGCCTGCAAGTTCTCGGCCATGTTCATGAGTAGTTTCTCATGTGGGTATGGGGTGGTATCAACTTAAACAGGGACAACTCCAGTCCCAACGGGGACGGTTCTCTTCTCGGACGGCAATCAGGTGATTCTTCGGTGTGATCAATGTTCATTCATTCACATAACAACGGTGCTGGGGGTCCCAACGGGGACAACTGTATGCAACGGTGAACCGCTGCCTTTATTGCTCACTTCCATCCTCCTCACCCGGCTCCAGATGAAGAAGCACAGGCTCCATCCCTTCCAGCGCACGGCAGGCGCGACGAGGAAGGGCCGCCCGGTATCCATTATTTCCGCTCTGAGGGATGTAGGTGGCCTCCATGTCATACAGGCTGAAGATTCTCTCTTCCTCCGAGACAGGCTCGGTGTCAGCCCCCGAGCCGCTATCATCTGACTCCAGGGGGCTGACGGCGGGACCTGACAGCGCTGTAACGGTTTCCAACTAGGTCCAGACCTGCGATTCCTCTGTGGCAGGCAACCCGTCATCCGCCGGTGTATGGAGGCCCGCCATCACTTCTTCGGGGTCCACTGCTTCAGCTACGGACTGGCTGGCACCCTCGTGGGACTCCGGGCCCTGGCGGGGCATCAGCGCTGACTCCGCCACTTCCATCAGGGACGATGGGCCGAGCGGGGCTGCATGGGCGGTTAGCGCGAACGATGGAGCAGGCCCTGCAGGGGCCAGGGGTAGACCGAGTCCTTCAGCCGCAGTGGCCGGTCCCTCAGGGACATAAGGGCGTGGGTCACTCACCAGCTCCTCTAGCATTGCCTCTATTTCATGCGCCCGCACGACCGCAGCCAGCTCCTCAATCTCGGCGGTCCAGCGATCCAGCAGGGCCCGAACCTGGGCCCGGTTACGGCAGCACAGCAGCATCACTTGAGTTTTCAGCCACGCCGTCGTCCCGGGGGCAGTTTCTGGAGACTCGGGCCTCTCAGATTGTGCAGGCGGAGTTGACATGGTGCTGCAGCTTCGGGGTTCCAGGAACCATGTATCTTGCAAAGTCCTGGCGTCCCCGCTTTTTATAGCCTCGGCTACATCAGGCAGGCTTTTCACCCGCCCCCCTTGGTGCTCTTCAGCACTTCCGTTTGTTGGGGGCGGGGCTTCGCTTTCGCGCCTTCCCTGCTCGGGGAAGACGCTCGAGCGGGAAATCTTCGCGCCAAAGATGGCGGCGCTTCAAATTTTTCGGCCGAACACCACCGGCGGAGACCACAAGGCGCATTTCTACTGGTAAGTAGATGGTTCAGATCCTGTTCGTGACGCTAAGTTGTCGCGGGCGGAGGGGACGTGCTCGCTAACGCTCGGGTCCGGCGCTGCTGCTGCTGCTCGGTGGCTCGAGCGGTGGGCCGGATCCGGGGACTCGAGCGGCTCTCCTCGCCCATGAGTGAAAAGGGGGGTGATTTGGTTTGGGGATTTAGTCCGTGACGCCACCCACGGGTTGTGGTGAAGATGGGCACCACCGCTGCTGGTGACGGGGATCCCGGTAGCGATGGTAGGGAGCAGCTGGGATGTTGTTTTCCCCCTCCGTGGGTAGGGGTTGGTGGTCCCGGGGCCCGGTGAAGTGACGAGAAGGCAGGGTCGGTGATGTGCAGGGTTGCAGGGACAGCCCGGCGCAGCGCCAGACGGCACGGGTATACTCACTCAGCAAATGAGGGACAAAGTCTCCGGTAAACCAAACGGCTGGATGGACGGGTCCCGCAGCCGGCTGCTGTATCTCTCCCTGGACAGGTGATGGTGGCTGTATCTCCCTGCACCTTTGTGTTCTGTTTTGACTACTGCGGCTTCCCAACGGTAGTCCGCTCCGTGGTGTATGGGTGCCGGAGAAGCCCATTGTGCCCGCAGGCGCTGGCCCTTGGGTCTCTAGCCGTTGGCGGTGGCTGTATACCCTCACGGTGCGGACAGTTGCCTTCAATCGGGACTTTGGCTGTTAGGAAACCCCTGGGGTTCCAGTCACATTCGGATTTGACTATTGGCGGCTCCAAGCCTGGTCGGGGTCCGATGGCCCTGCCTATGTGTGCTGGCTTCACTTCGCTCCCCGGTCGGTACCGGCGGGCCACCGCCCGACCCCAGTCCCACGGTTCCGCGTTGCTTCACCACTCCTGCAGATGGCCACCACCGTCTGCCAACCTTGCTGTGAGTGCCTGGGCCACTACCCAGACACCCAAGTGTTCACTCCTCACACTTCAACCTCCGAAACTCATCTCTCACTTTTCCCGCCTCCAGGCCTGTGAATTCCTTGGTGGGTGGGGCCAACCGCTTGGCTCCGCCCCACCTGGTGTGGACATCAGACCCTGGAGGGAGGCAACAAGGGTTTTGTGTTTGGCTGTTGTCCCTGTCTAATGGGGGTGGGTGTGTGTGTGTGTTATCTGTGACGACCTGGCTAGGCCAGGGCGCCACATTGGCATTATGAGCAAAAAGATGCTCCGGACCTGGACCAACATCGACATCGATACACGGTGCAACTTGACCAGGGTCTCGTACACTTTGTCAGCTGACACTCGAATGCTGATGTACTGGGGACCTCTGGTGTTTACAGGCCCCACCACACTATGTCGTCATAAGGGGCCTTGTCACAGAGCCTCACACTATGACATCACAGATCTTCACACCATGACATCACAGATCTTCACACCATGACATCACAGATACTCACACCATGACATCTCAGAGCCTCACACAATGACATCACAGATCCTCACACCATGACATCACAGAGCCTCACACCATGACATCACAGGGCCTCACACCATGACATCACAGATCCTCACCCCATGACATCAC